>NW_027125524.1:0-55660 GCF_009792415.1 Cryptosporidium ryanae
ATACAGATTTTTACAATAAAAATGTATTTGAAAAAAGACCCGCCGGAACTAATAATAGTGAATTAAATGTGAGGTAAAATTAAGTGAAAAAAAATTTATATATATATATATAAATCTATTAAGTATACATCAACAAATAAATAAATATATATATGTTTTCTTATTTTTGTTCCCTTTGTATATTAATTTGAGTTAAATATTGTAGACTAAAATAATCTAAAAATGTCTCTTATAACAATATTCCAAACAACTTCTATGAGAATTTCTATGAAAATAAGATATATAACGATCCATTCAAGTTTGTATCCATGTTGCAATGAAAGTTCATTATTTAACATATCATATAAATCCTTGATAATATCTAATCTTTGATTAAGTACCTCAACTCTCTTAGGGATATCCATGTAGTTCCTACAAGCTAGATAAGGTGTTTCAAAATCCTGTAATTCCCAAAAAATGTCTGGTGTGTCCAAAATGTCAGTTTGCAAATTAATGTAAAAACGATTCATAAATAATTCCCCAATTCTTTTGCTTATGTCCTCTCTATTATCTTTTATTGTACCTGTTTTAGCAAGACTCTCAGGTAATGATCTTGTACTTTCAATAGTTTCATCTACAACATATTCAAAAACAGATAGTTTAACACTTTGGCTAAGAGCATAGCTATAAGCTAATTTTTCCAGCAAACTATCTGAAACAAGATAAATGCTATCATGTTTGATTGATGACTTCTCTCCGTAGTTATAATTCATATCATCATCTTGTAATTCGTTTGTAGATGTATGTAGTGGTTGGTTCACATATCCTTTTAATAAATTAACAATTGTTATTCTTTCTGTTCTAGTTAAATCCCAACCAACAACGCAACCGAAACGAAACAAATAACATATTTTATCTTTATTCCATCTTAAACATAATACTTCACTAAATGTCATCTCAATGTGGATTTGTTTGCTAGATAGCTCACCTTGCTTCCAAGCTTCTAGTATTATTTGAAAATCAAGTTCATTCGCAAAACAACATGCCCAAACAACACCTGCTGGTTCTTTTGGTTCTTCTGCCAATTCCTTTATAGATGTCTGAACATCTGCTCTTTTTCTAGCAACTCTAATGTGAGATTTAAAATTTCTGCTTCTTAAGTTTCCATCAGAAAGAAAATCTGTATCGTCCATTTAAATAATCTAAAAAATATAACGGAAATTAGTACTATTATTCAAAGGATAAGAAGTGGAAAATGACTAAATAGTTATAAAATAAAATAAATATGATTTATTACATAAGGTACATTTTTCTTTAACTTTATTTTGACTTATTTATTATTAGACCATTGTAATCTAATTTATAGCCTGTATGAGCGCCTCTAACTTAGCGCCTGATTATAAATAGGGATGGGGTACCTAAATAATATTACATTACTAACGAAAATTAACATTATATAAAATAATGATAAAGTCAGTATATATATTTTATTTAAAATACTAACATATTTATTTAATATCAAAATAATTTTAAATAGTTTAGTTATTTAGTTGATTCTTTTTAATTAAGGAGCATAACAAAAATAATAGATACACTTTATAATATTACTTATTCCATAAATCAAATAGAAATTATTGTAATATTAAAATGGGTGTTCATAATTATTCAGAAGAAATAAATGAGGTATGTTATTAACTCTTAATTTTCATGTGTGTATGTTTAATTATTTATTTAGATAGAAAATTGTATGAATTCAGGTTACTATGAGAAAGTGTTGTTATTGATTGGTGAAATTGAAAGTAACAATGCTGATAAAAATGTTGATTTAGATACATTGTTAGATCTAACAAAATTAAGATGTAAATTAAAATTAAATCAATTGGAGATTGAAAATATAGAATCAATCTATCACGAATATATAGAAAATCAAAAATATGGTAATGCTGCGATTTGCTTGTATGCTATATTTTGTGTTCCAGAAACGTCGTATGAAAGAAAAGAAGAAATAGTTAAAGAATTAAAACAAATATATATTAAAAATAACAATGAACTGTTGATAATAGAAATTATACTTGTATTAATGTATATATTATTAGAAGACTATTCTTCAGCAATATCTATTTCTGACTCAAATCCTAATTTAAAAATTATTCAAGTTTTTATTTATTGTACAATAGATAGATTTGATCTTGCAGAAGAGGTTTTTGAAGATATCATGGAAAATTACGATGCATATTTTGGTGATGTGGAATCCTTATACTCATTTTCTGATTTTAAAGAATCATCTATTGTTAGAATAGCTTCTGCATGGTTACAACTTCTAAAAGGTGAATATAACTCATCATTAATAACATATGCTAATTTACAAACAGATTTTGGTGAGAATTCCAATATAAAACTACCGAATAATTCAAAAGAAAATCAATCTGTCATTATATTAAATGGAATATCTGTTATTCATATGCAAAGAAAGCATTTTAATGACGCTTATGAACTATTACAAAAAGCTTATATGATTGATCCAAGGTCTCAAGTTACGTTATCAAACTTAATTACATGTTCTTATTTCATGAATTTTAAAGAGCCAGAGAAATATATAAATGAACTTAAATCAGTGAACAAAAATCATTGTAAAATATCTTCTATTGATTCTATTGAAAAAGCATTTAAAAATATTTAATTTTTATATGTGTATTATTTGATATATAAAGTTACTGTTATAATAAGCTATTTTGTTGTTTATATATAATTAACTTCTTTTTAATACCTTGTTTCTCTATTTAATGTTAGTTTGCATCTTTTTAATTCACCTCAATCATTGATTATTAATCGCACATGTTGCAAAATGTACTGTCATCACCCCTCCCTGGCGCCAAACTAACATATTTTGAGTAAAATAAAATCTAATAATAAAGTGCTAAAATTCGAAATAAATATTCATTGTGAAAATTAAAAAAAAAAAAAGAAAAAAAAGCAAGTAAAAATAAAGGTTTGGTAATATTTGATAATAACAAAATAATTAGTAAATTAAATGGAGCTTATCTAAAAGGCAACATTAGCAGTTAATTTTATTTTATTAAAGTTTACATGTATTAACTAAAATGGTGGATGTTTTATTTGATTAAACTGAGCATGATTATTTATTATATTATTTCACTTAATGTCATTCATTAATATAGTTAACAAGGTATTATTTAAATATTGTAAACATACTAATATTTATATGTTATGTATAAATTTAATTATATATTGCAAAACTATAGGTATTATTTTGTATTATTAATAATAAGCGATTGAGCGAAATGAAATAACTATTTAATACTGTGTATAGTGAGTATATTTATAATAAATATACATGTGTAAATTTTGGATTAAGTATTTTAATGAATATTAAATATCTTGGCTAGTACATAATAATTATTATAATAATCAGTAATGTCAGGAACAAACATAGAGGATGTAGTTGTTAGATGTAATCTTAGCGATGGTTTTGTAAATGTAATATCTGAATCGAGTTCTAAGGAAAGATTAGAAATTAGAGATATTATTTCCGGGTGCGAATTCGAAAATAAAAAGGACAATAATTTAGAATGTGGTGTGGAAGATGAATCTATTAATTATTCAGAATTATTTTCATCTTTAAATAATAAACCACAAAATTGGGACTTAATACAATATGAAAAATTTAAAGAATTATGTAAAAATGTAATAAATGAGATATATAAAGAAAAAAATACGGAAAACGATTACATATCATTAAAAGATGATGCAAATAAGGGTGTAATAGATAACTGTTGCAAAGTTATGTTAACACCATTAAGATTGCTAAGGTTTTTAGTAGGTTTTAATTTTAACACAGGAAATGCTTTTACAGCGTTTTCAAAGCATATAAAGTGGAGGAAAGAATTTAATATTGATACGGTAGTTAGACCATTTGTAATTACAAATATGCTTCCTAATAATAATATTGAGATGGCACCATTACATAATACGATAACTAGATATTACCCCTGTAATTTATTGCTTAGAGAGAGCACAGGAGAAAAAAAACCATTAAAGGATAGGTCTGGAAATATAATATGTATAGAAAGATTTGGTTTATTAGATGAAACAAGATTATTGGGAGCGGTTAAAGTTGATGAGTTATTGCTTTGGTATTCATACCATATGGAATACAGAAGTATTTTATTAGACAAACTTTCACTTGAAAGTAAAAGTTTTGTAAGAGCGACATGTATAATGGATCTGTATGGTTTAACGGTTTCTCAAGTTCATTCATCTCACATTATTACTATTCTTAGAAGAATGATTCAGTTAGCTTCAGATAATTATCCAGAAGGTATGTCTTATGTTATATTTGTGAATGCACCGAAATTTTTTTCAATAGTTTGGAATTCATTCAAATCATTATTAGCAGCAAGAACAGTAGAAAAAATTCTTGTATTAGATGAGGATTACAAAGAAAGATTATTTAGTATTGTTTCAATAAATAATTTACCTCAGTTTTTGGGTGGTCTCACTACGGAACAATATTCAACAGTTCCAAATACGGGCACTTTGCTCTTAGATTGTTTCGGACTTGGAGATGATAGACAAACACTTCATATAAAAAGAATGAAAAAAGAAAGAATAGCTATTTCTATTATAAAGCCAAATACATTTGTATACTGGACATGGGGAGTATTGGAGGGAGAAATAGGTTTCGGAGCAAAGTATTTGATAGATGACATGAATTATTTAAGTAACTCCAACGCATCTAGTGTGACATATCAAAACAGCAATGTATCATATATTAATAAATTTTATACTACTGATAATTTAGATATTATTAGTAGTGATAAAATATGTTTAAAGGACACTAATAATAGTATATTACAATCATCAATTCAAACAAAAAATCACGATGTTCAACATGAAATTACAATAGTTTCTTCATCTAAATTTGATTCTACAAAAGCATACAGTGGTTCTTATTATGCGTCTGTACCAGGTTACCTGATTTTACAATGGGATAATTCTTGGAGTTTATTTTCTGGTAAAACCATTCATTTTGTAGTTAAAACGACAAATTCAAAACAAGAGAGCATTAAAAAAAATAAAAGTGTTGATTCTTACACTGATGACAACAATAACAATGATGGTAATCACAATAACAAAAATAATAATAATTGCGATAGTAGTATTAATAATAATGATAACAATGACAGCGACAAAACTAATAATCATAACAAATTAAGTGATAAAAATGACAGTTTACTTAGCAGCAGTAACATTAATAAAAATAGAAACTTTCGTGATATGAATGTCAATATTGATAAAGACAATATTACCAGCAAAAATAACAGGACAATTGAGGATAATAAATATATTCTTGAATTATCTAATATTGGTGATGTTGTGTCCCATAATGTTGCATTATCAACAATAACAAAGAGGAGGCCTTCTAAAAATCATAAATCAAATAGAATTATAAGTAATAGTATCGTAAATAGTGACTTTTTGGAGATACAGGACTATAATAGCAATGCTTACTTTATGGTTCCAGTTTCTGGTAACAATAAAATGACCAAGTCGTTATCTACAAATACACATACATCAAAAAGAAATAAAAAATATAAAAAAAATAAATCTTTGATGCTTAATGACAATTGTGTTAGTCAAAAAAATAATCAATATATTAATAAATGCATTAAAGTGTGCAACTTAAATAGTGTAAATAAAAAAAAGTTGCAAACAGATAATAATAACAGTTCAAATTATGATCATATAAACGTTTCAGAAGAAAAGAAAAAGATTTTTAATGAATCAAATTATAGTCTAAACTCTAATTCAGAGTCTGAGTTTGAAAAAGAGTCAAGTAATTCTGAATGTAGAACTAATTTTTCATATGTAACGGCATACTCAGTGATAGAAGATTCAATTGGGTCAGACGAACATGGAAGTTCTATAGTACTTAATTCATCCAGAGGCTTATTTTTAAAAAAAGACTATTCAAATTATGATAAAAATGAATTTAATAGTACACACTTAAGTAGAAACAACGCATTTTATAGTAACAGTAGCAGTTACATTGAAGATAATTATTTATATTCTCCAAATGAAATATTAAATTTGAGATTAAAAAGAAACGATTCTACATATATGAGTAAATCAAATAAGGATTTATTTTCAATGAATAGATATTCTTTTGTCTGTACAAAATCTATCGAGTCTAGGGTTGACATATATGGACATGAAAATTTTGGGTTAGAGTCTTATAATTCAATAAACAGGCAAAGTTTTATTGAAAGTTATTTAAAATTAGGTGATTCTATTTCTGAAGGAAGATGTTTTAGGTCCTCTTTCAAAAATAAAAACAAGTCCTATGTTAATAATAATGATGTTAATAATAGTAATAATAATAATTGTAAAAAGTTGGAGAGACTACTTAATGGAGTTAAAAAAATAAAAAATATATCTGAATCGCTTTTATCTAAAACTTGTTCTTCTGAAAAAAAATATGAAGGTTTCAATAAAAAAAGTGTTGGTATTAAAAAAGGAAGAATTGAGTGTAAGCTTTTTGACAAAATTAAGAATAAATTTAAAACAACATAACAACTACCTTATAATAGATTTACTATTATTGTTGCTATAATTATATTTACATTATACCAAGTTATAAAATTTTTTAATTTTTATTGATTTATGTTACCTTTTTCATTTTGAATACAACTTTTCTCTGCAAAATTGAAGGAATTACTTTAAAATACTTATTAATCATCGTTATTATTATTTATTTATGTTTTTTTTTGTTTAATTTAGAATTAATGGTAGTAATATGCGAGACATGTGTAGACATTATTCACATTAATTTAGCATTAAGGCATTTATAACATAACGAGTTATTGGTAAAAAATTATTTATCATTAAAATGAACGATTTTTTAAAATAATAGATAAATTAAATAGTACTAAGTGATAAAGAACCTTGATCTATACAAAGATAGGTGAAGAGAATATATGGATGTATTACTCCTCTAATTCATCTTCATCGTATTTAATATTAGTGAGATCGAGCTCTTCGCCAGTGATATCCTTCCAAAGTCTAAGAACATCATGAGTGAGAGATTCAAAATGAGAGGATGCATCACACGATTTAGAAACAAATATATTATCTGATCTTCCTGAAGAAATAGGTTCATATATGTCAGAAGTATAAATAAATTGTTCTTCAATAGCATTACCAAGAAGTTTAATGGCCGGATTAATTTCCAATAATGGGTTATCTGTTTCAACAGTTGTAGATATTATTGAAATATATTTACCTTTAAGAGCCACTCCATGAGAACAAGAAACCATCATTACATAAATATCGTTTTTTCTCCTAAGCTCATTTTGAGGTATAATAATTTGGCATGAAGAAACATTATTTGTATCTGGTATAGGTGAATTTAATATACATATACAACGAACTACCTTTCCTACACATCTAACTCTTTGTTCTTTTATACTACCATTGTTAATAACATATGATGGATCGCAAATTACCATATTGCATGTAGCTTTACCTTGAGATGTGACTATACCGCATACCTTGCCGTTATCATCAAAGAGAAATTTCTCTGGATTAGTGTTTAACATATAAGTGCCTCCGTGTATTGCACATAATCTCGAAAATCCTTCAGGAAGCCCACCCAAACCGTAAATTGGGTATATAAATGGTGATTTACCATATCTGCTAAAACTCTGCATGTACAGTTTTATTTTGTCCAATGTTTCACCAAAAGGCATATTTATATAATCGTCGTTAGTGTATAAAGCGATGGCATGACCAATAAAATCAATAGTTGTCGATGAAAGACCGAAATAATCGTAAATATCTTTCATTTTTGTATTTTTTCTGTCAAAACCCAATTGTTTGCTTTTGTCATCATCAGACCAATTTGCGACAAATGAGAAAAAAGACCTACAACGATTTTTTTCAATAATACCTAATAATGGGCTTTTTAATGCCTCCACCTCTGTAGCAGGTACTTTGTGTATAAACTTAGGATTAAATATTAGTCCTCCTTTTTGAAATTGATATACAAATGTACCCTCAATAACTTGCCATTCTAAATACTTAGTAACTCTTGTTTTTAGTAATATCTTAACTAAATCTCCACTTGCCATTACAAATTTAGGTATTAAATCAACATTCCAATCACGATTTGCACCATATTTTTCTGGAGGGTTTGATCCTGGCCTAAACTTTTTATATAAAGTCGTCAAATTTAAGGATGCAGCCTCACCACCATAATAGCTATTTCTATCTATATGCAACACTTTCCGACCTGAAGTTGAGAGCAGTCCACTGATTATGCATTCAGTAAGGCCAGTACCACATACTACCACGTCATAATTCTCGTCCATTTTAACTCTATTTGCGAAATAAACTATTTAAAAAATATATATGTCTATATCTAGCAATAACAACAGTATAAAATAAAACAGTGAGTTACAATTAAAATATAATGATTGATAAAATTATTTGAATAACTAATAAACTAATATATGTGTGTTTATTTTACCGTATATTCTTATATCAATCTCTTCCAAAGCTCTAACTTATTTTACTCCTTGGCCTTTAAGAATAACCTAATTCAAAATAGGTACTCAAGTAGGCGCCGCATGTGGCGGCATGATCTTGAAATATATTATTCAACAGATTGTGATTAAGAGTTAGGAGAAAAGCGTAAGAATGTAATTAGGTCATTTTTACAAGTTTAAGAACATAAAAGGGTAAAAATATTCAAACTTGGAATGGCTAAAGCAGTGTATTCACCGTTTAAGTTTAAAATGTAGTTTTCTTGAAAACTAAAATAATGGCATTACTGAAGTTTTATTATTAATATTCTGCTTTTTAAAATTATTTTCAAGCTTATAGGTCCTATAGTAATAAATAAAAAATAGTGGAAGCGCCAATGCATGTAAACCTTATTTAAATAGATTAAAATGTATTTGAATTAAAATAAATAAAAAAATTGTGAGATAAAATAAAAGGAATAGCATAAGATTAAAAATTTTAAAATGTTGGAAGAAAAAGTAGTGGATATAGTACCTGAATTAATAGATGACGCCTTTGTTCTCGCAAGATGTGAATATATGATTCAACTGTCATTTTATACGCCTGATCTTCACATAACAAGAGCATGGTCATTGATAACAAGAGAACAGAGGGAGTCATTTAATAGATATGCATCAAATTTGGGTGGTCATGTAATACAGTCAATATATGACTTATCAGAACTTCCAATGAATCAAAATTTCGAAACAATTTTTGGTGAAAATAAAATAACAATAAATTCGAAAAAGATGATATTTAAAAATGGGGCGTTACCATCACCTAGTGGATTCGATTCCAATCCTATGGGAATTTATAGATTTGTGGTTTTTACGCTAGCTTTAGGACCAATATTAATAATAGATGAGGCTGATGGTATGAGATCATCTATTCCATTTCCCCCAGGTTATATGTGCAAAACATGGCAAAATCCAAATGTGAAGCACGTACCTTCAACGCAAAGTTCATTTACAGCAAATTACCAAGTTAAATTTTGTGATCAAATACTACCTACAATGATAGTAGAAGTTGAATTTAAGCCACTTAGAATTGAAATATCTCAACCTATATGTGAGATGTGTGAAATAAACATCTCAACATTGTATTGTGAATCTGATAAGGCTCACTTGTGTGTTTCTTGTGATGAGTATCATCACTCTTCTTCAAGATTGTTATCTAAACATCGAAGGGTACCTGTATCACAAAGCCCATACCAATTTGGTTTTTGTCCGCATCATTCAACGGAAAGAATAGATTCTGTATGTATGAATTGCTATATACCATTGTGTCCACACTGCATACTGATAGGACAACATTCCTCTGGGGATGCAGCGGAACATATACTAATATCAACAACAGATGCAATAAGAATGGCATATTCAGGCATATCACAAAGTGATTTAGAGTTGCATAAAAGAAAAAGCCAATTGGTGGAGTACTTGTCAAGTCGCCATAATCATATAAATGATATAAGATCAAACTATGACGATATTCAAGAAAGAATAGAGTTGGCATCAAAAAGTTTGTTACAACAATTAATTGCATTGAGAGAGAAAAAAATGTCCTTTATAATGTCAATAAAAAGGCAGTTACTGACTGAACTGTTGTTAATTGAATGGATGGAAGCTTTCTTTGCTCATTTGAGATTAGCACTTCTTCCATCAGACTTTCTGGTATACTCCCACAGACATGATCTAGTTTGTAGCCATTTTTTTGGTGGCAACTCAAATATACTCGTTAATAATAATGTAATTCCAAGTTGGGTGCAGGAAAAGTTTTTTGTTGATGGTGGTTTTAATGTTATATCAAGATCGAATGAAACAAGTGAATTACTTGACATATTTAAAATAGAACAAGATGAAAATGCCAATGGCTTATCAAAAGACGACAGTCATATAAATGAGGATGAAAACATTGATTCACTAAATAAAAAAGCGTTAAACTTATCTTTAGATTCAAAAAATGATTTAGTTATTGATTCTATTTCAAAGTATAAAAAAAATGCTACTGCAAAATGGAATGATTTTGATCACGGTGATTTAAATAGCGACAATCTCTTTAATTTGTCAGGAAAAAACTTACCTGTGGAGCAAAAGCTTCTTACATCTGACGAGTATAATTCCTGTAAGCTTCCTAAACTGAGTATAATGGGGATTAAGGAAAGTAATGAGAGTTTATTAAATGATAAAGTAGATTCAGAAGTTAAATATCCAGTATTAAGAAAAACAAAACTGATACCACAGATGAAGGATTTGGTTAATAAGATAGACGGTACACTTGGTTATAATGATTATTACGGAAATTCAAGTGCACTGAATTATCAAAACAACTCTGATGAATTATTAGATAATATTATATTAACAGTTAAAAGTAAATTGGATAAAAATAAAAAATGCGATAATGACAGCGACTATGTTTGGTCAAAAATTAAATCTGAAGCAGATGACGGTGATAAATATAATTCAAATACAAAGAAGGTTGTTGATAATATAATAAATAGTAGAACCAGTGCGGGTTCGAATAGTTTTTACGACAAAACAGTATATTCATATGTATGGGATCCGAGTGTTGAGAAACCTATCAAACTTACACAGAAATATTGGGGGTACCTTGTTTCTAATAATTATGAATTACTTATTGCACTTCTTCATTCGGCACCGGTAATAAAAAGAAAAATGTTAATTCAAGATATTTTTAATATTTCAATATACATGCAAACATTTGACCATTTGTTTTATTCATTGTTACATTTTGAAATAAACTTTTTAAGCAACATACCTATAGACACGATGTTGGTTTCGTCATCTACTATAAACGACTTTTTTCATACTATTTTCAGAATATCAAACTTAAATAATGATGAAAAATCGTTTTTAGTACAACAAATGCAGATATCACTATTAAACATACTAAATCTTGAAAAAGGTCCATATACAGATATTATTGGTAAAAAAATTAAATTAAACAATAATACTGATGTAGATGAAAATGAATCAAAAGAGGACATAGTTGATAGGTCTCAACTTGATGAATATCAGATACTATTTGAAGAAAATATATACACTATAGTTGAAACATTTATTAGACATTTGGTATCTATTGATATAAAAACAATACCAAATACAATAAGAGGAGTAATGTATGGTATTATAGATACAATAGATTCAATAAGCAGTGATGCATATTTGCTTAAGTCTGAAAATAAGATAAATAAACTACCTTCAAAAACAAATAGGGTAACTACATATTGCACTAATGGTTCTATATCATTTTGCTGTCAGGTTTTGTTGAATCATTATATAGTACCTAGACTTTCTAATATAATATCATCAATAAACTATTCAATGATAAATGAACGAAACAATGGTCAATATTCTGAAATAACGGAGAAAAATGACATTGTTGCTAGAATACAGTGTTTTAGAAGGGCTATAAGTGGTATATCAATATACGTTTGGGAACCAACTATAAATACCCCAAGGGAAACTTTGAATAATACCGAGGCTAAATATAGGCAACTTGGGCTTGAAATATTTGCTTGGATGCAGAATATATTTACAAAACCAAGATTAAATTCACCCATCATATTTAGTCTTTTTGGAATGCCAAAAAGGGGAATAAATTCAACATCTAATATAAAAGACTATATGATGTGGTTGGATAATGCTCTTAGGAACGATGAACTTAAATCAGAAGGTGGCATGACTAAAGAAGACATTCTTAGATGTGAACATTTTGAGAATCTTCTTTCACTTGCTTTTAAAGGTATGAAAGGTTAACTAAATATTTAATTAAGTTTGTTAAAAAAAAAAAAATAATAATAAATAAATAAATAGACAAATAAATAACAATATTAGAATATTTTCCCTTACTGAAATATCATTTATATTATAATAGCGTTAATTTTTTTTTGTTTATTTAAGTCATTGGTTTTTGTGTTACTAACATTACATTCAGAGTAATTATTATAAAGATTTCCATTATTGACTTTATTTACTCCTAATATATTGTAATTCTGGTTTACAGAATAATTTGCAACAGGGAGAGTATTATTTTTTAAAAACGAAGACGATTTTCTATAAGATGAACTATAAGATAAATCATCATCTGTAATTGAAGATGAATGTGAGTAAGATTCATCTGAATCATCAAATGTACTTATGGATGATGAACTAATCAATTTATTATTGGGATACAATACTCTATTGTTGTCATAACTGATGTATTTGTGACATATAAGTTCTTCCAGTTTGACTTTATTACTTATACTATTAGAAATAATTGTAGATTGATTCTGAGGAATATTTTCAATGTCATTTACTTTTGTTAATTTGCATGTATTATTATTAGCATTTGGAACATAATCTAGTTTACCACCTAATTCAATATCAATTTTATATACAATATAGCAAATTATTAGTGCCAGCATGCAAATAATAAGGAAAAATGACTCAACAGCAATATATGATTTGAAATTAGAATGCAAGAATGCAACTTGTATTGGTGTAACAATAAAACCAAGATTTTGTATACATGTTACAACACCCAATGCGGTACCCAATAAATTAGGAGGAACACTTATACTTATACATGGCCAGTATACGGTAGCAAATAATGTATATCCAAACCCAAGTATGGTTATTGAAATAGCAGGATGTAGTTTTAACATCAACGAGTGAGCCAACGTTAACAATCCAACAGAAATTGTCAGCAATTTGCATCTCTCTCCAACACGATCTACAATCCAACCAAGTATTGGAAGAACTAAAACTGATACTGCATATAGTAAACTCATTATTATACCTGCATATTGTCTTGCTGTTGATGCCGGAATATCTTTATATTGTGTTTCAACTATTAATGGTCCTGCTATGTAATTAAATGGCATTATCACGCTATATGATAACAAACCTAAAATAGATAAATACCAGTATAGTCTACCTAATCCATGTATTTTTCTCCATATTAAAATGATTCTAAATTTAATGTTATTCATGTTTATTGTTTTATTTGTATTTACTATATCACTGTGTGATATCAACTCTGTTTGACTGTTTGTTATTGACTTGGTATTCTCTGCTGTAAAAACACAATTAGGATTGCTTGTGGAAAGATCATCTTTATAATATTTTTTCAAATTTCCAATTACACTTAAACCACCAACTATTAACAGTACGAGTCCAAACAAAAACGTCCAGTATACTGGAAATAGTGTGGCTATTATAGGTGATACCATATCACTTAATACAGAACCTATTCTTCCTATTGCTAAACATATGGATAATGCCAATGCAACCTCCCATTCTGGAAAGTATCTTATTAATAGTGAATTAAATGCAATTAGAGAGGATTCAGATCCGAATCCAAATACACATCTCCCAACTAACATCATTACTAAACTTTTCATTCCAAAACCCATTGTTATTATAAATTGACCCACTATTAAAAATGATATTAATATCATTGATAAGTAATATAGCGATACTGTATCTATCAGCACACCTGCCAATAGTGGAAAAATTAAATTGGGAACAGACACTAATGAGCATAATGTGTTATAATAATATTCTAATTCTTCCTTACTATATATACTTTCAAATGCATCAAATATAAACGGTGCTATTGCTGGAAGCGTATCGTTGCAATACATTATCCCCATGGTTACCAAACTAATACAAACCAAAAGCATCCAACGTGCTATTACTTGAGATCCATATTCACCATTTTCAACAATTCGTATCATTTCTTACTGTTATATTACTTTAGCTTTATATTTTTCAGTGTTGTATATATCCTCTTGATAAATAATTAAATAAATGTTATTACAGTTTAAATAAATTTCAAAGTATGATATAATATTTATTTAAATATAGTAAGCTGTTATTTAAAGCAAATTTCTTGTCTTCATTATAAAAAAAAAAGAAAAACCAAAATACTCTATTTATTATTGTATTACTAAATTATCGTACTTTTGCCTTATACTTCTTTTTCTCTTAAAAGAAAAAAAGAAATCACCCATACAAATTATACATTTATGATTGATAAGGTAAATTTAATAATTGCAATAATATTATGTTGGCTGTTATATTTATAGAATAATAAAATGATATTATATCATCAATTTTCCCTATATATACTTTCCCTTTTAATATTGATTACTTTTCAATTTCACAATTTTACTCGAAGAATTTACAGATAGAGCAGTTGATCCATCAAAATATATTCTTTGTTATTTATATATTCAGCCTTTTGAATTTTACTATTCCCTAATCGTTTTATAATTTTCCATTTAAATTTTATGTAATAAAACTTTAAAACTATCATATGCATGTTTGGGCGCGTGACTGTCCCGCTTTTTCTTTTTTGAAGTTTATATGCATGTAGTAGTTTTTATAGAAAAAGTAAAGAATTTTTGTGGCGGTAACTCAAATGATTATTTAAAAAACTAAGTTCTTTTTATATAAATACTTGAAGAAAAATAGACGCTATCGTTGATCTTAATATATATATTACATAAAATAAAGACTAATTTGTTCATATTAATTGTCTTTCAAGTTCACATTTCACAATTGAATAAACTTGCTGGAACAATCTTCAAATTATAGAATAACAATAAGATTGTGATAACTTTTTTTAATATATATATAAAATTTATCAATCTAAAAAGTAACTATCTTAGAATCAAATTCACTATAAATATTTTCTATATCAAATTCTTTTGACCAATTTGATACGAATTGAATAGAGTTCTTCTCTAAAGCTTCGTTATTTCCATTGTCTTTTGGTGGCAAATTGTAGAGAGGTATTTTTCCACTAAAAACATCGGAAAGTACTATCATTGAAGCTGAGTTAATATCAGGAATACCTCCTTTTGACAATTTTCCTCTAGATATAGCTACATTTGTTAAAAATTCATTTGAATTTTCGAAAGATGGTATTTTGTATATTCTATACAACATTTCATGGTCTACTTTCTGAAGCAATAAGTTTACAGGCTCAATGTAATCCTTTACATTTGTAAGTTGAACAGTGTTTCTTAGTACTTGTTTTGGATCAGTAGAATTACCTGAAAATACAACACCTGGACTATCTATTAATTTTGTTGTTGAATCTAAATCTATTCTTTGCAAATTTCTAGTTATACCTGCCACTGCACCAACCTTAACACAATAACTTCTTTTTAGTGAATTAATTAATGAAGATTTACCCACGTTTGGATATCCCATTACACCTATTGTTATCAATCTCTTTGAATCTTTATTGCACCTTGAATAATTTTTTATTAAAGACATTAATGCAGATACTCCAAAAGCAACACTACCTGAATTAATAAACTCTTTAGAAGCTCTCAAACCGCTGCTTTTAGATTGATTTACTCCGTGTTCAGTAGAACTATTCAATGCTGATTTAAAAGCTAATGTTGGAAACTCTTTTCTTAAATAAGTTAACCATTCTCTTACAACATCTCCAGGAACCAAGTCTATTTTATTCAATATCAATACTAACTTCTTTCCTTGTGATACGATTGATCTTTCCAATTCATAATTTCTAAATCCTATTGGATCTCTTGCATCTAATATTTCAAGAACAACATCTGACTCATCTATCAATCTTCTTAAATCACGTAAAAACGCTTTTTTTGATGAATCTGACAATGTGTTCTGCTCGCTTTTATTATTAGAGTTTAAAATAGAATCCAATTCTGATTTACTTGACAACTCAAAAGAATCTTGACGCGATAGTGCATTATTGACATATTCTGATAAATCACTAAATCCAAATAACTTGTTTTTTTTAGAATTAATATTATCAAAATCACTATCAATCATGTTTATATTTTCATCATTATTATTCTTATCTAGATTATTTTTCTCTTTTAGAAGCCTTTTTTTCTCTTCTTTCTCTATTATAAGTCTTTCCTTCATTTCCTTAATTTCGTTTAACATTTGCTCTTTAAATGGCCACATATTTGGTATTGTAAGTTCTTTTGTCTTTCCTTTTTTGTTTTTTATAAATGTTGATTTATTCGCTATTTTCTTCATTTTTTTTCTGTGTTGTGAAACCCTTTTCTCTATTTTATACTTTCTAGCTAGTGGCACTCTTTTGCTTGTACTCTTTTTTATTTTCATTCTCAAATATTATATTAATAAAAAAATTTTATTATATTTAAATAAAAACAACAAATTAATAATATCTATATATTTTTTTAATATGCCTATTTTATATTGTTATTGTAACTTCTAATATTAATGTATTTAACTACTTTGTTGTTCTCTCCTAATTAAGAAAGAAGGTTATGTCAAACAACAAAATGTATGTTTTATGTTATTGCTATGTTTAAATTTAATTTATTTTTAATAAATTCTAATCCTATAATTAAATTTTTTTTCCCCAGTTTACATTTGACATTCTATCCCAACAAATAGCATTGTCTCTGACCCGCGCTTTTATATTTATTAAAATAACATCTAAAGAAAAATAAATACATCATGCAAAATAGTTGCGTGTGAAAATAAACAAATAAATAAATAAACAATAAACAATTAATCTAGTGTTTTAATATATATCCACTTTCTCATAAATAATAACAATAATGATATTGAAAAATCATAATTAAGTTATCAGATTAGTTTTTGTGAAATAGTTTCTTGAAGAAGACCCGCATCCTTTAAGCTAGTGTTTGGATCCATTGAAATTTCCTTCGGAGGAAATCCGTAAATCAATCTGTATTCTCCATCTACAGGTGCATACTCCATAAAAATACAATGAAGATCTCCTATTGTATTGGTATGATTTAGTGTAACCACCTTTTTTTGTCCGTTATGAAATCTAAGTTGGATATTTGTGGTTGGTTTTGAATTATCAATAGAAAAATTAAAGTCAGAATTTATATTTACGTCATAACCAGAACCTTTAACTTGAGATAATGAATTACCTGAACCTGAAAATACTTCCATGGCTTTTTTTGGAGGAACGTAAACTTCAGAACTCCTATCATCTAATGCAATATGTACAGTTCCATTACTTAACGACCTTTTTCTTAATTCCTCAGGAGCAACTGACTTTCTTATATCATTCACAAATTCTTGATTTTCAGGTATAGATATATCTCTAAATTCTCCTTCGTCTAATATAAATCCATTCTTGTATAGAGTAATTTTAAATGCATTTTTTGGTATTCTGTCATTGTTATCAGAACCACCTGGATTTTCTACAGCAATGCCACTTTTAATCAGTTAATTAATTTATTTTTGATTACATTTTTTTTTTTTAGTTTCAGTGTATACAATAATATTGAAACTATTTAAAAGAGAAAGTAAAAAAACCTACCTTTTTTCACCTCCCGTGTAACTACTTGTATTATGACCATTGTCGTTATTACCTGAAGTGTTGTTTAAGTCAGATAAACCCCTAAACGTAATTAAAGAATATAAAATTAAATTTGATCAAAATACATATTTTAACGTCCAGAAAAGTGAAGTTAGAAGTATTTCTTAAATTTTATGTAAAATGCATTTTCTTACTTACCTAATAACGGGAGACATTTCAATTATACTTTTTTTAGTTATTAAAAAAGATATTTATAATGAAGTAATTTTATAATTTTTAAATACAAAAACAAACAATTTGTTATTCGTATTAGCTCCCTTTATAATAGCTGTTATTTCCGCAGCAGTTTGACAAATTTTAATCATAAACACAAGTTATATGTTTATGTAAAAATAATAGACTTAAGGCAACTTAGTAGTACTATTCTTAAACAATTAGTTACTTTTAAATCAAACAAACTAAATTGAATGAAACTTTACGCACTTGTTAGTTGAATTTAGGTTTTGCCAATAAATCAGGAAAAATAAGCTATTGGCGCCGCGTGTCTTATAACCTGCCTTTATTCAACCATATGTTCAAGATATGTGGGGAAATAAAAATCATACTAATGAGTATTAGGTGTTAATTTATAAATGGATCTACTATCTGAAGTAACTCAGAGCAAGGCGTGTGTAATTATACAAATAGGAAGACGACATCTAAAGGCAGGATTTTCAAGGAGACTAGAACCTTTTGTAATACTACAAACGTCTGAACTGTTTTCTAAATGTGAGGAAACTGTAGAAATAAAAAAAAACGAGAACGAAAATGAACGCGAGTACGTCACATTGTTTAAGGAATCTAAGTATTGGAGGCGAGATTTGAGTATTTTAATTCGGAAATTATACATGGAACATCTAAGGTGCAATTCAAAGGATTATCCCGTATTGCTTTTAGAGAGGGCATTGTTTCCAAGTGAGTTGTCTTCTTGTATTTGCAATATTCTTTACGAAACATTTGAAGTACCTGCGATAAAAAGAATAAGTGAGCCAATAACAAGTTTATTTACAACAGGCATACTTAGTGGTATAATTGTAGATATAGGAACAAATGAAACAATAATAACACCAATTTATAATGGTTATCCCATTGAATACAACATAAAAGTCATACAGTGTGGATATCTATCGTTAAGGGATAATTTTAAAAAAATGCTATTAGAACAATGTAAATTAAATGAGCCAGATAAAGTAAAACAAATAGAGAATATAAGCGATAAAATGCTAGATAATTTAATATTTAGAAGTGCTATTGTTAGAGAATATTTTGAATCAGAAAAATGTTCTATTGAAATAAACGATTTGGCTTTTGAAAACATTTTTTTGAATGACGAATATATAAATATATTTGTAAGTAAAGAAACAAGACACAAACCGTTTAATATTTTTTTTGGTGAAAAACAAAATGAGTCTAATGTTGTACACAATATTGTTTTAGATGGTATAATTGATTGTATTAAATTTTCTAATATGGAAATTAGAAAAGAGATTTCACAAAATATTATTATTTGCGGTGGAGTAGGATCTGTACCTGGATTTGAACAAAGAATACAGAATGAACTTAAAGAATATGCTTCAAATGATAAAAATTTGAGCAAAATTTCTGATCATATATTCGTTTCGTCGCCACCTATATCTCCTTTTCTTAGATCTTATACAGGTGCAGTTATAATGTTATTGACAGATAAAAGGCCGAACTTTACTTTTATCGAAAACAGTAAATCAACAATTTTTAATATTGGCTCAAAGAATAGCCTTTAGTATTATCTTAATTATATATTAGTTAATATTATTAATTATTATTACACATTTTATTATCTTGTTTGTTAATTTGATGTTTTCTTTATTCTTATTTTATCTTCTAGATTACATGTGCATTTTTGGCGCTATTCACTCTCCCCACTTTAGTTTTCTATGAAACACGAATATTGTTAGGTAAACCGGTATGCTCACTTTTTGATACAATAGTTATTATTATCTTTATTTTATTTATTCATAAGATTGATTTCAGTGTGAATTATAATTAAGCAGGACAACTAACACAACAAGTTATTTTTTATATATTAACTATTAAATAGCACATATTAAAGCATCAAAGGTACATTAATATATTATAGAAAACATATTTAATAGAATAAAATTCAATTTAAGGATAAATAGATGTTAATTTTCAAGTAATATGTACAAGTAATTTCTTTCTTTTTAAAATCAAATAGTATATATAAAATGGGTTTATTAGATATTTGCAGGAAAATAATATTAGATGATATAATAGCACCTGTGAGAGCAATATCTTCTTCAACAAATGATGGTTATTTAATTATGATAGTTGACGATTTTACATTAAAAATAATATCATCATGTTGTAGTTTTTATGATGTAATAGAAGCAGGTGTTACAATAATAGAAAAATTAAATGCAAAAAGGCAACCATTAAAGAAAATGGACTGTATTTATTTCATAACTTCTAGTTTTGAAAATTTGGAGTCATTAATGAATGACTTTGATAATTCAGAAGGTATGTATAGAATGGCACATTTATTTATAACGAGTTTAAAAGATAATAAGGAAAAATGTTATGATATATTAACTAAAAATTTGAATTTATTAAAAAGATTAAGATCATTTAAGGAAGTGAACCTAGATTTTATTCCTTACGACAGCAGAACATTTTATGTTGATTGCGAAGGTACACTAACAAGTTGTTTGGATATTTCTAGAAAGATAGAACAGCAGATATATTATGGGATAAATACATTTTGTAAAACTATTGGTATTAAAGGAAAACCATTGATAAGATACCATAATAATGGTAAAAGTGAAGTAAACTTGATTTGCAAAAATTTAGCAGAAAAATTAAATTTTTCATTTTCTTCATTTGGTGAAGGTAACAATGAATGCACAATTTTATTATTAGATAGAAGTTTCGACACTGCTCCTTTGTATATTCATGACTATTGCTATCAAGCACTGGCATATGACTTACTACATATTCCTGTATCTATTAATAATATAAAATCTCATGAATTAGGAATGGGTTCAAGTTATACAAACAATGACGGTTCTTCATCAAAACAAGATGATGTTTACGAATATGAAATACTAAATACTATAGGAATAAAGGAGAAGAAAAAAGTAATTTTAGATGAAAAAGATTCAAAGTGGGTAATGTATAGGCACGGACACATTGGAACAGTTAACCAACAAATATCTGAAGAAACACTTAAATTCACTCATAACAACATTACCGCTAAGATTCACAGAAATAATGATGTTAATCTAACAACAAACGAAACAATACAGGCTGTAAGGAATATACCGAAGTATCAACAAACTCTTTCCACATACTGGACTCATATTAGCATAATTAGTGAATGTTTCAATATTCTTAAATCCGATGATATTATTTCACTAGGTGAAGTCGAACAATGTATAGCAACTTTAATTGATTCTGAAGGAAAAATAATGAACTCGATAAAAATAAAAAATAATTTATTATCTATTCTAGAACTCTCATCTATGGAATCAGAGTCACAATATAATATTTATATTGATGTGGAATCAAAATTAAATGACCATAATAAGAACAAAGTAATAATTAAAAATAAGTACGACAAACTTAGACTAGTATTACTTTATATATCGCAATTTTATGGCATAAGCAATGATGATTTGAATCAACTAATTAACTTAGGTAAATTTTCAAGTGATGAGCAAATTGTGATCAAAAAATTATTGGGACTTGGACTTTGTAATTCATTTGAGGATATAGCTTCTGGAAACGGTAAACACACCCATAGATATGAACTGTATAATAAGGAAAGAATAAAATACTTTAAACAGAGAATTAGAAGTATTGAATTGGATTTATCTAGATTTGAACCATTAATTAAGACAATATCTTATTATTTAATGTGCAATCTAAATATTTCAAATAATTCACTTATATCATATAATATATATAACGAAAATAACTTTCAAAACGAATATCCGTTTACATCTAGTAATACTTGTACTCCTCATAATAATTATTCATTATTTAACGCTGATAATATTAACGTTACACAATCTTTTTCCCTATCAAAATACTCATCCAAAGATAAATGTATTATTATTTTTATTATCGGTTCGATAACTTTTCCTGAAATTAGGTGCATTTATGAATTACATAGCGAATCAAAAGTTAATATATACTTGGGTGGAATAAACATAACTACTCCGTTTCAGTTAATCAAACAAGTATTAGCTTCATAAGTATACAAATAACATACTTTAATTAACATATTGAGCGAAATATATATATTTAATTGAACACTGACATTAATTATATATTCTATGCGCTTTTTATTTTTTCCTTTGTTTATTTATTCACAATTGACTTACCCTTTATAAAAATCTAACATTTACAATAAATTTTAATCCCACATTTGTTAAATACTAATATTCTTGTTTCAATATAATAAAACATTCTTTTTTTTAATTTTTTAGTTTTCAATTCTAATTTACAGGATGATATTTTGAATAAATGAATAAAACACGTTGAGCGGTTTATTATTACCGCCTCTAGTGCATGTAATAATGGAAAAGATCTTAAATGACTGAAATAGATTAATTAAAAAAAAAAAAAAAGGAAAAAAGGCATTAATAGTAGGTTAAAACAAATAAGTATTAAAAATCATAATACATTATTGAATTACTTAAGATTTATTATTTTACCTATTTGAATTTAAAAAAGAACTAATTTAATTGTTACACTGCAAATATTACAAACTTAAATAAAAATCAATTTATTATTTTTAAAAAAAAATTATTTAAATTAGATACGCACATTCAATATGCCTAGAAAAGGGAGCGATGTTTCCGGAATGGGAACTGAATTATTAAATATCCTTGGCCTTAGTAAATATAAAAACAATGATGATTCAGATACTGCAGACAATAAAAGTAGTAAAAGCAGTAAAAGCACAAAAAGCCATTCAAAATTTAAGAAATTAAAAAAGCTGTCAAAAGAAAGTAAAAAGTCAAAACCTGCTAAGGAGGAATCGACATCAAATAATATTGAAATAGAAATAGGATTGAATAATGATAATTTTGAGACAGTACAGGCAAGTGAAAAATCTGCAGTTTCATCACTAATTGATGTACATTCAAATTTTGAAAGACAGTTGGCAGAATTTGATAATTCAATTACAAGTATCAAAAAAAATGTAGATGATACAGAGAGTCAATTGGAGAAATTGTATATTTCATTGGACAAACTAGAAAAATTTGTGGAGTTGTGTAATGTCGAAAACGCTGACGTAATCAAAGGATTACACAAATTAATGGATGTACACAAGGGAGCAGCATTGTTATCAACATTTTCAGAAGACCCAACATTTAAAAAGAATTACGAGTACAATGTGAACGATGAATCAAATAGTGAAATAATTGAGAGAAAACTTCAAAATATAGGAATAGTAAAATCTATGAATATTGAAAATTGCGAAATACCAAATGAAAATGAGAATAATGGTGATAACAAAAATGATGATGAAAACAAAAATATTGAACATGAAAAGGGTGATAAAGTTAGTATAAAAAGCAGTGACAACATTATTATTAATAATTTGTATAATAACAGTGAAAATTCACACAGTAAAAGTAGTGAACTTGAACAAAAGACTTCATCATCACCAAGCAATACTACTAACAACAGCCCAAGCAATAATAATAAAGAAGGTAAAGTTAGTAAAACTGAAAGATTCAAGGAAAAGTTGGATAATCTTAGAATAAGAAAGGGAAAGAAGAAACAATCAAAAAACAAACATGAAAACTCAAATAAAAATAAAACTAATGAAATACCAAATAGTGATTTAAATTCATTACCTACAGACAATTAAAAATTAGTTTTTCATTAAAATAAACACAAGATACTGATTAATTCTGAAAGTTTAAAACTCTAATTTTAACAAACTAATAGACACTTGCTTTAAGAATAAAATGTAAATTTTTTTGTTTTTAATACAGATCTTCGTCTTTTTTTTTAATTTTTATTTTTGTTCTCTTAATTTAAATACCTATTAAATTTTACTACTTATAAAAATTACAATAATAAACTGACTTAAATACAAAATTCGTGAAATAAGTGAACTTAACAAAATAGAAACTACACTAAAAACTATTAACACCTGATATGTTCTACAATCACAGCGAGACCTATTTGTTTTCTTCACAACACATGTGGCGCTTCAGATATATGCGGTAACTATTTGAATGTCAATAACTAACATAAAATTAAAATTTCACGTAAAACAAAACAAAAAAAATTAAGAGGAGTAATTCCTTTATCACATTTTTTGGTTACAGTTGTTACATTTATCTTTAAGTAACGTTGACTTAAATTAAATGATGATATAACGATAGTTAAGGTGTTTCTCTTTTCAGTTCATTATTTAGAAGAGCAGAAGAATCCTTATTAAACAGTTTCAGAATCAAATCAAGTACCTAGTTAAAAATTGAATTGGAATAAGAAATAGATAATTTCATAATAAACTCTTTAGATATAGGCAATTGATTTTGTTCATCTGTATTTTACTTATTAAAAATGAAGAGTAAAAATAAAAAAATTCCTCAAAGAAATAACAAAAGCAGAAAAAAATGTCATCCAATAACTGCAAAAGATATATTTATACTGAATTCCTTTAGTTCATCAAATAATATTGATTCATATATAAATGAAGTATTGTCAAAAGAACTAGGAAACTGTAATAAACTTAACTTTGTATTTAATGAATATTTCATTTCGTTTTTGCCATATGTCATTTACTGGATAATAAAAATAAATGAAATAGAATATTGTTTGCCATTGAATAATTGTATTTCAGTAGATGTAATCAGTGGTTTTGAATCTAAATACAATAAAAAGTCTGGCAATTTGCACAAGTTTTCAGATCTATTAAGATTTGAGAACATGTTTAAAGAAAGTATTGTAAACTACAATTCAAAAGAAGACATTAAAAATTTGAGAATACTGAATAATGAATTTTTTGAAAATATAGATATGTTTTGTAATACTAATCTTAAGTTTGACTTATATTTAGAACTTCCAGAATCCATATTTCAACAAAATGACCATTTAAATTACTTATATTTTATTAAAAGAGGTGTATTCGTTTACAAACTATATGTTGAATTGGAGAAGTTGATAGGAATGACTCCAAATTTTGAAAATGATGTATTGAACTCACAAATTGTATCTCTTATTGAGAACATCTTTAAATTAAGCGAATATAAAGGCGTGACTAAAAATTTGATAGAAAATTCAATCAAAAATATAGGTAGTTATGATAAAATTAATTTAGAAATTGATTATTCATATGGTTTAACTTATCTCCCAATAATAATAATAACTTTTATGCTACAAAACTCAAATGGTGAATTAAATAGTGAAAATAGGAATTCATTTTCAGTCACTCCCAAATGTATTACTTTTAGAATTCATACAGTTTCCCCAAAAAATGAGACTTTAATTGACGTGAATAATGTTTCTGTATTTAGGAACTCCGTAACTGAAAGCATTACAAACAGTGAATCGTGGACATGTCCACCTAATTTAAATCATTTACTACTTCCACCAACGCCACAATATAATGGAGCAATATTAAATGAATTAAATGAATTTTACAAGGAAAATGGGTACAAGAAAAAAATACAAAATACTATTTTAAATAATAAACTATTATTAAATACCTTTAGGCTATTAAAAGTGTGGTGTATTAAAATTGGTATATGGGATAATATTTATATAAATAGAAAGAATAATATGAATTGTGTTTTAAGAAATGATGTAGATGGTATTTCTAAATTTGAAGAATATCACTCAATAGGACAACTTAATAGCGAAGTCATTATGTGTTTTCTATTTCATTCATATCTATTAAATAAAACAGTTGTAGACGACAATTTAGTATCACCTTTTAATTTATTTAAAATTGTCTTAACTAATGTCAGAAACATGATAACTAGATGGAGAGAAACTTTAAATTTAGAAGACGATAATGGTGAAAATACAGGAATACATTATGTTATTGGAAGAAGTGAACCTGAAAGTTTTAAAAGGGTATTTCTTAGAGGTAGTGATTATTTGAAGGAGAAAAAATCATTAAATTTGTATAATAGAGATTTAATTTGTAAACAAGTGTTTATTTTTTTCAATGAACAGAAAAGCCATAATATTTTGTGGAGATGTCAGGATTTAGTAAAAAATGAATTAGAAGATATCATAACGTCAACATTATCATTTATTGAAAATAAGAATATGTTAAATTATTCTGATAATATATTGAAATTATTTAGCTTAGAAAAAAATGAAACATGTTTTACAGACTACAGAAATATTTCATTATTAGACTATGATTCTTGTTTTATTATAACATCTTATCGCGGAAACACTATTAAAGGTATTAAATTAAGATTAGGTCACACAATACCAGGAGATTACAATGTAAAAAAATTATGTTTAAAAAGGTTTTACGATTCAAATAGTGATATAATTAACGAAAAATATAGCTTTGAAAGAGATTTCAACTCAATATGGGAAAATAATAGAAGTACAAATTTAGTTGACGCTATAAGAAATTTACTTTGTAGGTGCTTTTCTGATAGATTGAATAAAATCTCTTTGAAAGAAATAATTTCTAGTGACGGCAGCTTTGGATGTATAATTGGGTTGAAATTTGACCAATCAGTTACTAAGTACCTAATTAAAGGACCTTCTGTAAACACTAAAGAGTCCAAAATATTTAAGGAATTTTGGGGAAATAAAGTTGATACTAGAAGGTTTAAAGATGGTACCGTATTAGAAACAGTACTATGGGATTCAAAATCTAAGCTAAAGGAAGGATTTATGAGTAATATGAGTGTTAATTTTGAGATAATTGATTACGTATTAAATAAATATTTGCCTATCATTCACTATGACCATAACGAAAAAACTTTGAAAAACTCAGGTGATAATTTGGTATTTTATAGTTTAAATACACCTTTTGGTTATATATTACCATATAATAAAAACGAAAGGTGTATTATTGAAGAATTTGAAAACTTTAAGAAAAAAATAATGAATTTAAAATCGATGCCTTTAAAAATTAAGAGTTTAACTTCTTCAAGTTCAACATTAAGATTTATGGAGTACTATAATTGTATTAATTCTTGTGAGAAATCAAATTTACATGAGATCTCAAATAGTGAAAATTGCAACTACAATGGTACAACCACTGAAATTTCGTGTGTTATTGAATTGGAACAATCATCAAATTGGCCTAAAACAAAAGATTCAATAAATAGAATAAAAACAGCATTTTTGCTTCAAATAAAACAAGAATTGAGTGAATCACACTTTATAAATTCTGATATAATTCCTAATGATGATTTTTACGATGGATGTTATCTTAGGGATTTATATGAGGAAAGTAATATATTTATAGGAGTGAATGATCAGTATGGACTTAAACCATTTTTAGACGTTTATTGGACACAACATCTTACATTCAGGGTTTCTATATTTCATTCTAACGAATTTTTAAATATTGCTAACAAAATTTTAGATTTGGACAATATTTCAAATGATATTATTAAGAAAAATATAAACATGGATGAAAATGAGTTGAAGGATATTAATCAGATTAGAGATTTATGGTGGAGTGTCCAAGTCAGTTCAAAACTATCGAATCTAAGTAATTGTTTTCCTTCATTTAGGGGAACAGTTAGAAAACTAAAGGAATTTGCTTCAAATATGAAGATACCAAACTCAGAAGAATTTATAGATCATATTGTTTCATATGTTTACACAAGCAACGATTTTATTAATAATTTTCATGGATTTATTACTTCTCCAACTTGTGGCTTCATTAGATCTCTAGTATTAATATCTGGTTATAATTGGGAAAAAAAACCGTTGATTGTTGACTTGGAATATCAAGTGGATGAAAATGGATTTGAAACACGCATAAGTAATGAAGATTATGAAAAGTTGGATAAAATTCATACTTTTTATTATAATTTCACAAATAAACACAATAAAGAGAGAAAGCCATTCTATGTATCTAGTTTAATTGATCCTCAATCGTTGTTCATTAAAGTCCCAAACAACTATAACTCATTAAGATTTGTACATTTGTCTAAAATGTTTTTAAATATTATAATTGAAAGTCAGTTTTATTTACCTATTGATAAGGTTAACGAATTGATATTGTTCAACAATCCAAAGTGTGACATTATTATAACTCTAAATGAGAATTATGAAAAAATTATTAGACCTAAGTCGATAAATTTAAGCTCAAAAATGAACCTTACATTGTCCTGTTCAGGACTAAGGAATCAATATGTTAATTTAAACACCACAGAAAATTTACTCAAAAAAATCAACCTAAAATCGAATCCATTAACTATTTCAAGGGAATTATTTCAGACGTTCATTTTAGATATTCAAAAATATTTTGATTATAAAGTGGTCCTGATGTATGACTCATACACCATTCCTTATCCAAAACATGTATATGTAAAAGTATTTAGTGATATAGTGAGAACTAGTATAACAAAATCTAAAGTGGGAACATATTCAGAATGTATACTTGGCTTAAATGATCAACACAAGGATACAGATTTAAATCAAGGCTATTTGGCATTACCAAACATTTTGGAAGTGATCTCCAACTTATCTAGAAGTTATAGAGAATTGATAAGCAATATAAAGTTAGTATAGATGTATTCTAATTATGACTTTTTTTCCTTGTTTTAAATTAAATTATAAATTTGAAAATTTATTGTTAATCTACTAATTATATGCATTTAAGCGCCACCATTACAGCGCCAATATTTTCTTTTTCTGTTTTGCCTCAAATTTAGTGTTGGTTTTTAATTCATGTAATTTAAGTGAAGTTAATGAAATAAAACTAAACAATTAGATGAAAGTATAACGAATTTTTATTTAATATAGGATTAAATAACTTTAAATTTTCAAGTTGTTTATTCAAAAAAAATAGAATAGAAAGTAAAGGCGAAAAGGACATTGGCTTAGGAATAGTGGGAAAGGCAACAGATAATAATACAAATTACACAAAAGTAAAAACAAAAACAATCAATAATTTAATTAGTATTATAAATATTAATATCAACAATAATATAAATTATATAATAAAATACGATAAATTTTGAAATTACAGTGTTGTAATTATTCAATAAAAATGAATGGGTTTAGATTTTGTGGAGATATGTTACATTTGTTAAGCATATTTTTGCTACTTAAGAAGTTGAGGAAAAGTAAGAGTTGTTTGGGAATATCTTGTAAAATGCAAGAGGTATATTTAATAGTATTTTGTTGTCGTTATATCGACTTACTTTGGAGTTTTGTATCAGTTTATAATTCATTAATGAAAGTGATATTCATAGGAAGTACGAGCTATTGCATATATTTAATGCGATTTCAAATTCCAATAAGTAGAACATATGATTCGAATGCTGATAGTTTTTCATATCAAAAATATTTGTTGTTACCTGCACTTTTACTAGGTTTGCTTACATCGGAAAGATGGATACCCTCTGAGATACTATGGAGTTTCTCTATTTGGCTTGAGTCTGTTGCAATATTACCTCAATTAATATTACTACAAAAACTTAGAGAAGTAGAGAATTTAACGTCTCATTATGTTGTTACAATGGGACTTTATAGGTTATTTTACATATTCAATTGGATATATCGTTTTTATTCGCAACATTATGTTAACTGGGTGGGTTGGATAGGTGGTATTATTCAAACTGCTATTTACCTAGACTTTTTTTATTACTATGCAATGAGTAAATGGTATGGCCAAAAACTTATATTACCATATTCAATTGAAATATAGATCTATGTATTATTCAAGTTTAATATATCA
Organism: Cryptosporidium ryanae; assembly: GCF_009792415.1. Classification (NCBI taxonomy): domain Eukaryota; phylum Apicomplexa; class Conoidasida; order Eucoccidiorida; family Cryptosporidiidae; genus Cryptosporidium; species Cryptosporidium ryanae. Next base: position 29,843 of record NW_027125524.1, read on the forward strand.
AATAAATAGTTTTTCTTAATTTTAATATTAAATTACTAAAATCAATATAATTTAATAGCAAAGTTAAGGAAAAAACAAATAGTAGGCGTTAGTTTTAGTGTATAAATATAAAAGTCATTAATAACGAATTAATATCAAAAAATTATAAATGAAGAATCATATTGAAATGAAATAAAAATGTGTAAAAATTAGTTAAATTTAAACATTATTTATGTAAATTGTTAGTATTATATTTTTTAAATGAAGAAGTCTATATATTGAATTTTTTTCTATTTTTTTTTTTATTACTACTGGTTATTGTACAATCAAAATTTTAGTTTTTCTTGATTTATAGTAATTCAGAATTTAAAGAAGAAAAAAAGCATGTTATTTTAATCTCGATTTTTTAATTAATTCATCTATAATAAGTTTTTTCGCAATCAATATCTTTTCCTGAATATAAGGTGATCCTTTATATTTCCCACTTGCTTCGTTTAATTCCAACATTTTTCCTGAAATCTGATTATTAAATAAATTATTTAAATATTGTAAAAATAGAATAAATCAATAAATAATTTAAACGTAATTAAACTTACATCTTTTATATCACTTTTTGAATATTTAAAATTTTGATTAACTCCAAGAATCATTTTTGCCTCATTTAACGTCATTCTCTTTCTAAATTTAAATGATAACATCTTTTTTATTGAGTCTGAAAAATGAAAATTTAAATTTAATTATTATTGAGTTAAAAAAAAATATAATTATTTATATAGGTTAATTAAATACCTTTATAAAAATCGGAGATATATCTTTTAGTTACAGTATGAACTGACTTAGTAGTAATAAAAAGTAATTTACCAAGTAGTCTATTTAAATGTGATTTACAACCAATTTTAATTCGTATTAATGTTTTACTTTTTAAAAAAAAAATGGTAAACTAACTTACTTGATGGTCTTAAATGGCTTCATTTATTCAATTATATAAACATCAAAACATATTAATATTTTAATTATAAAATAATTTGTTTATCTATTTTAATAATTCACTAATCGAAAATAACAAAATTTAAATAAAACAATGATTAGCTTATTTAAAATATGTTATTATATATATATATATATATATATCTTCACACTAGAAAAAAAAATATATTTGAAATTTTATTTATATGAGTAGTTGTTTATATTTAAAAACTACATAAAAGTAAAATAAAAAATAATTCTTGTTTATTTTATTAGTTGTCAATAAAAATAACAATTTTAGTTAAATATTGCTCCGTTCGGTCAGAACTTTTTTTCTCTCTTTTCAAACCAACAATAAAACTGTATTATATGTGTTTAACAATACAATTTAAATTTAAATATACAAGTTTCAAGTTAAACACAAGATGTTCAATGCAAAAATCTGTAATGAAATGAACAAAATATTAAATAGAAACAAATATAAAAATGTGGCGGTAGGTTGCGTGTATCTTTTCAATATAAAAAAATAATAATAGAATGAAAAACAATATAGCATAGAGATTTGTACACTTTAGTTAATAACTCAATGTTTTTAATGTACAATTACATTAATATGAAATATAAATGAATTTTTTTATTTATTTTTTGCTCTGTTGCTTATAATATAGTTTCTCCTATAAAAGCAGTTACACCGAAAAACCTTATTATCGCCTTTCCCATATTAGATGAATCATGACATAAACATCTTAGATACGAGACAAAATCGTAATCTGCCTCGAAAAAATATATATTATTCTTGACTAAATTCAGAATGGCTGGTATAGAATTACAATGAAAATAAAGCATAAATGATTTACCAGGTACATTCCAAATAATATTATTTTTAATAAAATAATCTTTATTTAATTTCTTTATTAATTTAATTTTAATCCTTTTTGTAATAAACATAGGATAATATAAGCCGATACTTTTATTATTGAGATGATTACTATGACTTATAATGTTGTTTGAAATTATAACATTACCAACACTTGGATGAATGTTGCATGTAAACGTTACTGATGAAATAAAAACGGATCCAGAAAATGAAGTGTGGTACTTTTTGTCTATTAATATAGATTTACACTTGATATTAGTTTGATTAGGGAGAAGAGTATATTGATTCCCGGTTTTAAGTGTTCCATATTCCAAATATATAGAAGCTTTAAACTCATTATAGTTAACAGACAATATTTCAAATATATAAGCAGATAGTTCATTTTTGTGATTGTTAACATTTTTATTTCCCAAGCAGTTACATATTTTATTTTTAATAATTTTACTTTTACCATTAAAGTCAACACTACTTAATCCACTCAATAATTCAAATAATGTTGGACCTCTATACCAATTATTAGTTACTGTATTAATATATTCACTTTTTTTCTCATATACATTAACGCCTTTAAAGGCACATACAGGAATGAATAATAAGTTAGTATTACCACTATCAATTTCACTCAATTCATTATTAACATACTCCTTTATATTACTTGCGATATCATTATATATATTTTGATCCCATTCTATATTGTCCATTTTATTTAACGCAAATATTATATTTGAAACATTTGAAAACAAAGCAAATAAAATATGCTCTTTTGTTTGACCTTTTATAAAACCAGATTCAAAATTACTTACATCAATTACAATTATTGCACTATCGGAAGTTAAAGTTGCAAAAAAACTACTAGGAATGAACTCTACATGCCCAGGGGAGTCTAATATTGTAATAAAACTATTATTATTATTATTATCTTCATTTATATTATTTAATTTAATATATTTAGCGGTCACATTTATTGTTACACCCCTTTCTCTTTCATCTTCACAATCGTCAAAAACCCACGCATATGCAAATGAACTTTTTCCAATACTTTCACTTTCCTTGAAATATTTTCTAATTAAGTTTTCCTCAACATATCCCAAACTCACAAATAAATGACCCATAAGTGTAGATTTCCCAGAATCAACGTGCCCCAATATTACGCATATATGATTATACGAATCTGAAACTTTTTCCACCATTTCGTTCTCTTTTGATTTATCAATTACTGTTACATCTTCCAAATCAGATTTTTTTCCTTTTGATTTTGTAATTAATTCTTTTTTCTTACTTATAATTTGATTATTTTTATTTGCTACATGAGCTCCTTTTATTCCAGAATTAATATTATTTTGTTTAGTATTTGTTAATGCTTTCCTTTTACCTAAATCGACTGATTCTTTATCTATATCATCTCTAAATTCGCATTCATCATAATAGTTATAATCATCTTCGGAGTCATATCCATCATAATAATCATCGTCCGTTAAATCTATATGTTTTGACCTGTGTTTCACCATAATTAAGTGTTTAAATTACCATTTTAACAAGGAGCTATATGCTTTAAAAATAATAAATTAGATTATCACTCTATCAAATACCTTGGCTTATATCTTTATTTTGTCTTTTTTTTAGGTTGTTTCTACTTGTCAAGATCACATTATCATTTTCCCAAGCCATTAATAAGCTAAATCGTCAAGGCGCCGTGAACGTGGCGCCAATATGTTAAAACCCTGTTATAATAATGCAATTAGCACGGAAAATTTTGATTTTAATTAAAATATTGTAAATATAATTGAATGAAGGAGTGTGTATCGGATAAAATAGCAATAAATTTTCTGAGAGAAAAGGAGAAATAACTTTAAGTAAAAAATAAAATTTACGAAACATGCTTTTTTCATAAATATTCTAAATGCATGCACGTGTGCTGATGAAAATGAAGGTACCAAATAAAATAATAAATAAAACTTGTTTAAAAAATCATTTAAAAGAATAAAAGGAAAAATAGATCTTTAATAAAATTTTAAAACAATTTCTTTCTTTGTATTTAACTTTTATATTATTATTATTATTATTACTATTATTGCCTTTATTACTTTTATTGTGAATAAATCTATTTATACACGACCTTATATAATATATTTAATTAGACACTCACTTTAAAAAATGTTGAATTTTAATTACATGAAGACAAAAATGTTAGATTTAGAAGGAAAAGAATCTGATATAACCAATGAATGGTCTGAAATTGTTAAAAAAATATCTAAACTGGATAATGAGTCGAATAACACGAATAAAAGGTTAAATTTTAGCAAATATAACAATTTAAGTTATACAGAGAACCTCAATTCCTTTCAAGACACAAAAAATTTATGCTCTTTGTCTGGAGAAATAATAAGAAGAAATGGTGTGCCGTATTTAATATTAGATTTTTTAAAAAAATTGCTTTATCTACGTGGTTATTACTGTTTAACTAAAGAAGACGTGTTGATGCAACTCTCAAAGTATTCCGTGTACATGTACATAGTTGAGGTAAGTGAATAATAAATTAATTGTATACTATTAAATAAATACTTTTTTTTTAAACTTCTCTCTTCTAGGATGGGATGAATAAAATTTATGAATATAACAAGGAAAACAAACACTCAACAATAAAATTAATAAATGAGAATAAAAAAAGAATATTGGTGTATAATGTTAAGAAAGTACTAAGTAGTGGTGTTGGATTAAAGTTTGACAAACAACCAGTATATTACATAAGAGTTTCGGATTTAAATTTAAAAGTAACAATGAATCAAGTAAGCGTATTTGAATTAAGACAGTTAATTGTTTGGGAACTAGAGCGAGTTATGGATTATTTTTCCAAATTATCAGTTAAAGAGAAGAAATTTGTTTCACATATTGCTATTGCACTAGACCTCAGTAATATGGAAATATACTCATGTAAATTTGAATTTCAATTGTTTATGAAGCTATTAGGTGAAATCATTGAGAATTACTCACCACTTTTAATAGATACAATTATTATACACAAAGTCAAGTCACTAAAAGAAAATTTATGGTGTTGTATTGAACCTATTATTGAATATATGAGAAAGGGTAACGTAATCGCGTTATTTACAGAAAACGACAACGAATTGTGGAACATGTTAAAACCAATCAACACTGTTGATTTGCATTCAAGAGGCGGATTCATAAACAATTCATGCCTTTATCCTATTTGTGGAAGCTCTAAAGCAATTCCTAATTTAGATATTCTAGTCCCCAGCGAATATTATTCATTGGATAACTATATGTTGGAAACCTATGAGGAATTCTTCCTTTCGCTGAAACCAAAATTATCAACCAGAAAATTCATAAGTGAGTGCATGAAAATAGAAACTGATTTAATTAATAAATTGTACTGGGTTGAAGAACAAAAATTAGCAATTAATGATGAAGAAATTAAGGAATTTGACAACTAATTTTTTTTAACATAAACTAAACCGCCACGCTTTGCATCCCGTTTGCTTTATTCTTGCCATGACAAAATATTTTCTCATCAGAATATAATGTATTTAAGCAGAAATAAAAATAATATAAAATTTATCGTTCTTAAAAACTTGCTGCATTCAAACTAAAATGGATGAAAATAACATTGGTAAACAATGTAAACAGTAAGTTTATTTTACACTTTATTTTCCTTGTTTACATTAATATTTCGTTAATTTTAGCGTAATTACTATTGAGTTTAGCTCAACTGAAAACGCCAAAATTGTGATTGATTCTCTAAAACCTGATTTTTTAACAGTTCACAACTCAAAAGTTCAAGCTAATAGACAATTTGAAATTGTCGACTCAAAATTAATAGTGTAAGTTTTAATATTATTTAAACGACAAAAAAAAATAACTAAAATAACAAAACCTTCAATTTTACATTAACGAAAATCATAGTACTGTTGAATGTAGTGATTTAAAGACACTAAGAAAAACTGTAAATTCGATTTATGGGGCGTTAATACTCTCAACAAAAACGATAGAGGTTTTTGGATAAAAGAAACTCGCATTATCCATAATTCCCATATATAAACTATACATGTATATTTGATATATTTAACCAGATTTTTACAAAAATAAACAAGAACTTGACAAAAAAAAATCACTTAGCTTTTTTAATTAAAGTATAATTAACTCAAAAATATTTTTTCTATTGTCTGAGTTGTTTAACCTGTATATTAAAATAATTTCCCTTTAAAACAACCCCATATGCTTTTATTTATATTTTTTAATTTTAAAAAGGCACTGAAATTGTACTTGAATTAAAAATAAGATCTATTTTATATCCCCACCCACTATCTTTGCCGCCAAAAGGTACCGTTTATAAAATTATACACAAATAAAGGGAAATCGGAATAAAAATAAAAAACGTAGCAATAAGGCTAAAATACTGTTTGTTTAATAAATATAGTATTTTCCTCTGCAGTGCTATATTCACTTGAATCTTTGCCAGTTAATTAAGAAATTTTTCCTTGTACAATTTAATAATATTGAATTTAATGAGTTGAACTCATATTTTGACTAATAACTCACATAGAATGGATTCAGTTACGGTAAGTTAGACATAAGTAAGAATAATGTGATTATATGATTTAAATTATACAGCAAATAATTCAATATTAATCACAAGCATCAAATTGCAAAATAACTCCATATTGAATTCTGTGTGTGTTTTTTTCAACGATTTATTAGAGCTCGCGACAAAAACTAGGTAAAAAACCTAAAGTAATTAAGGGAATAAAGGAAAAACTGAAAAGCAATAAGAAAAGTGAAAAAAATACAACAAATAATTTATTGAACGATTCCTTAAGTTCTGATTTAAAAAATATCAATAATGACAATAATAGCAATGACATATTAGAATATGATAAAAATAGAAAAGTTAGAATATATGCAGATGGTGTGTATGATCTATTACATTTAGGACATATGAGGCAGTTGGAGCAAGCTAAAAAGATGTACCCAAACACACATTTAATTGTAGGTGTAGCTAGTGATGAGGAAACTCATAGACTTAAAGGAAGAACAGTTCAAACATTGCAGGAAAGAACAGAAACACTCAGACATGTTAAATGGGTAGACGAAATAATATCTCCTTGTCCCTGGGTAATAGATGAGAAATTCATTGAGAAACATAATATTGACTTTGTAGCACACGACGATGAACCTTATGTAGCAAAACAAAAAAAAAGGGATGAAGAAGAAACACCAAGTAATGAGATTTGTAATGGCGATGAGAACAGATCGGCGTTAACTTATGATCAAGATGATATATATGGTTGGCTTAAACGTTGCGGTAAATTTAAAGCAACACAAAGAACAAAGGGTGTATCAACAACTGATTTAGTAGTTAGAATATTGCAGAATTACGAGGATTACGTGGATAGATCTTTACAAAGAGGAGTTACTCCAGATGAACTTAATATTGGTTATATGAAGGCAAATCAAATACAAATGAAAAAAGGAATACAAAGATGGGGTGAGAAGGTTACAGATGAGCTTACAAAAGTGACATTGACAGATAGACCATTAGGAATTACATTTGATCAAAGCGTTGATAACATAAGAAATCAAATCCACAAATCATTTGATGCTTGGAGAGGGGTATCTAAAAAGTATCTTGAAGGATTTGCAAGGACTTTTGATCCCATGAGATCTTTATTTAGAGAAAATCGCCTTTCAGATGCAGATTCGCCTCCTTTTAAATAATTAATTGTATATATTATTATCACTATATAAATGTACATATATATACATATATATGCTTTTAATTTTTTCTTTATTTTTATTGCTTTTTTCACTAACTAAATACTGTATTATTCAAAAAACTGAACGGTTAGGCTTGTTTTCACCTATTTTACCTGACTTATAGTTACCATCTATTCAAGTAAACAATGCTTTGTGTTATAACAATAAATAAAGCAAGCGACTTTGTATAATTACACATGTTTGAGGAATAAACAGCTAAATAGATTACTCAACGGATTTATACAAGGATGTCAACTTAAAACATAATAATCAACTGAAAATAACATTAAGATAAACAATTAGAATTTTTATGTGAATATTAAAACTCTTTATATTTAAACAAAATATTGAATTTGTTGATCTATTTTTTAACGCTCGAATGATATAAATATAAAGTTAGGTTTTATTTACGGGATACTAATCAATCTATCTATTCGAACAATTAATTAAGATATTTGGTATATCAAATATCTTTAATTTGTAGATAAACATGCGGGGATTTGAACCTTAGGTTGTGAGGGTAATGATCTTTGAATTATGCAAATATGCATTTCGTATCTTAATACTATTATTCCAGAAAAAATAATAGTATAAGCAAGGAATAATATAAAAGAGTAATAGTTTTAAATCTATGTTACTTGATTGCTTTTCTCTTGTTTCCTTTCGTGATTAATACATTCTATCATAGTTAATAAGACAAGTTAGGACATAATAAGAAATAGCAGGGACAAGCAGTTGAAAACAAAATAAGTTGGTAAAAGTTGTGATACACCTTAAAGATGAGAAATTTTCTCTTTACTTTATCTTCAATTTTATTTTTCCTCTGCAACATTGGAAGGATTAGCTCAAATGAACTTATTTCAAACTTTTCAAGTGTTAGAGGAAGTGAATTTTCAAGCAGCAGCGTTCCAAATGACAATGTAATGAATTCAACAAGTGAGATTAAATATACAACTACCACAACTACTACTACCACAACAACTACTACTACTACCACAACTACTACTACCACTACTGCTACTGCTGTTTCTACAACCAAAAACCACAATAATTATGTTACAGCAACATTAGAAAGTACTATTAGAACAGAAAACAGTATTTCCAATTCTACAGATAAATCATTTGTCAAACCACCAAAAAAAGGCAAAAAAAATAAAGATGACACAACGACAGATTCATCAGACTCTACAGACGACGAAGGAATATTAAAAACATTTTTCAAGAAGATTATTAAAAGAAAATTAAATTTAACTAGAGATGAGCTTAGTCTTATTCAATCAAGAGAGGAATCAAAAACACAAATTGAAACTAACGACTCTGAAGAGAACAATCAAGACGATTCAAAAGGAAAGAAAACAAACAAGAGAAACAGTCATGCAAGTAATGGACGTCATAACAATAACAAGAATGATAACAATGGCAACAATGATAATGATAATAATGAGAAAAGCAATACTGACAAGGTTCGTGGAAACGAGGGTTGTGCCACACATATTCACCACCACAATCATCATTATAAACACTCAAAGACAACTACAACGACGGCAACTACAAAAGAAGAGACAACTGTATCTTCTATACTATCTACAACGTTGGCAGCTAATGCTACAGCTGTCAAGAACGAATCCTCAAATTCAACATTAAGCAATCCAGAGAATAAAAACAGAAGTTTGTTAAAGAGTCAAATTAGGAGTCTAAGAGGTCTATCAGAAGTAAGTAATGATGACGTTGAGCTCAATAATGATAAAAATGCAGACGAAAACAAAAATGCTAGTCAGGAGTCAAATGAAAATGAAATAACAAACGACTCAATAAGAAACGATACATTACTTGATTCTAGATCGGAAAAGTTTGACAAAATATCTGATATTACGAAGGAGATAAAATCAACAATAATTGATGCATTTAACGATGGAATAAATAAAGAATCGCTAAATAATACAAAGAATAATTTTTTGAATCAAACTTTGAATTCAGTAGAACAAATAATAGATTCAACAAGTTCAATGAAAATTTCCAGCAGTAATTTGGTAAATATTGAAGATAGACAAGGCTTAATAAACAATACAGGAAATGCAACAAAGTTAGTATTGGATCAAATAAAGGAAATTAAACATAATAAAGTTAATCACACTTTGAAAGGTAACATATTAAAAGACGGTATCGGTGACAATAACGGTGGTATTAACATAATAAATGGAAATGAGACGAAAGTGTTGAAAATAATAATACCACTAAATAGCACAATGTTAAGCATTCAAAATTCAACAAATTTAACCGAGTTGTCAAATATTATTAGAAAAAATGTAACAGAGTTGTTGAACAGTGATTCAGGTTTGAAGAATAATTTTGATTTGACTCAAAAAATTCCAATTAACGGCAAACTGGCAAATTTAACAACAATAGATTTATTGCCTGTAGGTTCGAAAAATAATCAACTAGATTTGAATAACACTGATTATGGTGCATGTCCAAATGGCGTATGTGAAAGCGATAATGAATATGAAGAAGAAATAATATTTGACGAGAACGGAAATCCTATTATAAAATATAAACAAAACTCGTTTGAGATTAACAAGATATTCAAAACCTCTAATACGAATAAATCAATATCTCCTTTATACAATGCACTATCTATTATATTAGTTACGATTATATCTGCTTATTTTCTGAGGTGAAGTATATTTAACTGTATTCATTTTAGAACTTAAAGTAAATATTTAATGGCTCATTTACATTTGTTTACCTAAAGTAAAATGGTTTGGGAGTGAAAAGACATGCAACTGTGTTAAATTCATCAGCTATAATAAAACTAAATAATTTAGATATTCAAATATATTTTGAATAAGCATCAAATTACACAATTTTTATTTAATAAAATAAAGTAAGGAGTCAATCCAAATTCAAGATTTAATGTGAATGTGAAATTTATTATTTGAGTGAACTTTATTGATTTTATCTAATAATTGTTATGTAACTTTGAAACAATTTTTGTTTTATGTAAATATTCATAAATAATGCAAACTTAATATCATTAAGTAATTAAAGAAGGTTTTGTGTAATACTTATGTGTTGATTGTGTAATAATAATAATGAACTTGAATAATATTCAAATATTAATATATGGAAACATATTTGGACTACTTAAAAGCAGCTGCTTACATTGTTTTTTAGAAAATTGAATGAAATGTTAATATATGGAATCACGTGATTAACTATTTAAATAATTTTAATGAACAGGAATTTAAGTATGTGATGTTAATAATAAGATATTGTGAACTGAATTTAAAGTTTTAAAAGTGTTAAAGTAATTTTAATGTAAAATGTATATATTTATTTGTTATTTAAAATTAATATATGTAGTGGTAATGTAAAAGAATAACAAATTGTGGTTTTTTCTCGATAAGTTATTTATTTCATTTTTTATATAATTGTATGTTAATGAATATAATTTAAACAAGTAATGATAATAATTGTGAATTGTTTCAAGATAAAGAACAAATATATGTGAATTCATTATTTAATAAGTGAAAACATGTATTTAATTGTGAAAATTTTAGTATTTATTTGTGTGAGCTTTGTGAGTGAGAATAACAAGATTGAGGATAAAAAAAGAATGTTAAATATTAAAATAGTGTGTAATTTATGTGATACAAATAACTTCAAATATAATTTGAATAAAACTTAAATATTTATGTAAATATTAAATTATTTTAGGTAATATTGTCTTTAAATAAAAAATTATTATTTATAATTCTGCTTTTATGCTTATATTAGTTACATTTTATTTTTAATAATACTTTTTTTCATTATTTTGTGTTTAAGGTATTAAGAAAAATATTATATTCTCAATAGTTTTATGCTTGTAATTATCATTTTTGTAAATTTACTAATTCAAATTCTAATGCGTGTATATCAATCAATAAAATAGTATTAATTAAAAAAACAATCAATTCATACATAAATTCAAGTAACTTAATAGAACATCTAATATAATCTAACCTAAAACTTAAACTTCAGTTAATAAAAAAAAATAATATTAGTAACAGTTGGACCGTTTACACTATTTGTATATAAATCACCTTATCTTTTCATTCATTTTGTTTAATTCCTATATACATATTGAAAGTGTAATTGTATTTATTTTCTATTAAAAAGAAGATAATGTTTTATTATCATGAAATAAATTTCCCTTTGATATATACATATATACAATCAATAAACATTTAAAACACTTAATAAGCAATTAATAGAACCAGAAACTGAAATTAAGAACAATAATAATAATGCCATTCTTAGTGGACTAGATGTGAATCTCTCGTTTTTATTTTTAACCAGTCTATAGTGTATTAAGGTTGGAAACAAGAAAACAAATATTGAATCTACAAATCCACCTGCCATAATTACCAAATATGAAGGGTAATCCCTAAAGTAAATTGCGATAAAATATGATAATGCTAATAAAATAGACAATAGTAATATTCTACCAGAATTTGTTCTAATGAAACTTATCTTTTTAACATTTTTATTATTGTCCTTTTTGCTTATTAAAGGGAGACTGCTTTCAGAAACATTAGATTCATTAATCTGTTCAATGTAGTTGTTATCGATTACATTTGTTAATGCATCAATCATTGGATAAATATGTAGTGGAAGAAGAAGAAACATAGAAAATACCACTAACAATCTTGCAATTAGTGATATATTTGAGCTATGTGAAAAATTATCCAAAATAAATTCCTTTGTTGCACTACCATAAACAATATATGAAAACATTGACATTAATGAATATGAAAATACCAATATAATTCCAGTAAAAGCAGTTAATAGACGAATTCTAAAGTTACTTGGATTATAAAGCCTCGATGCAGCTGGTATAATGTTAAACTGAGAAAAAAAAGTAAATATACATATATTAAATAAAGATATACAATTAAATATTGATTCAAATGTATAATATTTTTCTTTATTAAATAATAGATTGTAAATGTTATAAAATTCAATATCATTTTTAAATATAAATCCATATAAATTATTTAATATTACATAAAAACAAAATAATACTGAGAACATAGTTACAAAAACAATACCTATCCAATTAAAATATTTAACTGGTATACATATTGGTAATAGTACCAATGATGTAATTGATATCATCGCTGTTTTAGAGCCAAACATAAATAAATAATTGTTATAATTCCCTATAAATGGCAGTATTTGTGTCAATAAGTTTGATAATACCAGTATAAATATTGGGACACAAAACAAACAATCTAAGAATATAAACATGTCAAATATTCTTGGTAACGAAAACATTGTTTTATTTAATCCATTTTCATTAAAAATACTACTGTTTATTTCACCACTGTATGCGTAATAAAGCAATGTGCCATATGATTCTGCCCCCGTCTTAACTGATGCTTTTGCTAGTATTTTCATAGATAATACCGAAAATGCTCCAACTAATAATGATATAACTGTACCAGTTAATATTCCAACATTTTTATATGATGCAGGGATAAAAAAACAACCGATACTCGCTGAAGATGCTACCACTAAAAGTATACTTAATAGCAAAGATCTGCTGTTATTGTTACACTGCAACATTTTAAGGTATTATTTGTGTTTTCTTTTTATGTTAATTAATATCAAACAATTTATAGTGGGGTAAATTTAGTTTTAATATTGCTGTGAATACTGACAAATAATAATACTTTCTGTACTATGTCACAGGAAAATAATAGGGAAAATTCAAATAAAAATAATCAATAATGTTATATTTTTACTTTATTTGTGAGAAAAAAGCATTCAAAGATGAAATTATATAATACACATTGACTTGCTTTATTTTTCACTTTATATTATTTAAATTTATATTTCTAAAAAATGTATTAAATTTAATTTAATATTCATTGCACATAAATGAGTTGCTACTCTAAGCGCTTAGCCGCTTCTGTAACATTAAAAAATGTGTGGCGCCGAAATACCACCCAATAATTTGAATTTAATTTAAATTACAAATTTCACGTTAAAAAATGATTTCATTGAAATACAATTAAATTAAGATAGATGTGCCGTATTACAAGTATATACAAACATTTTAATTTAGTGAAACAATATAGTTTTTCATATTAATTCAAAACTAAATACCTAAAATTTACAATTTCTTATTCTTAGCTTGCGTTTCTTCCTTTAATATTTCCCTCTTATTATTTACTGATTTAAGTCAATTCAATTTTTTGTTTTTAAATCTAATAGTTTGTTTTAACTTCTAGTTATTTTTATATCAGTTAAATTAACTTAGAAAACCCTTTTTTTGGAGGAGTAATCATTCATATAATAATGTGATGTATATTATAGTATCATGATTAACACAGGGTCTATACTTTTTATTTAACACTTAAACAGATGCGTTTGCATCATAATAAATAAATTCTATACTTGATTTTCAGTAAATTTTTAATATGTTAGTCTGTAGGTGTACTTATATACTTATAATAATTGTAATAACTGCTCAGTATTTTAGCTAGGTCATAAATAATAATTAATACTGTTGTTAGTACTTTGCTATTTTTTATTAGAAGCAACCTCTCTCATAGCCCTGAATGAGTCAGCTAGGATGTCTTCAATTTCTTCATAAAATTCTTTATAAAGACCAAAGAGGGCAGATTGTTGTCTATATGCAATATTTAAATCGCAATATTCCATATTTATTTTTTCAAGTTCCTTTTTAAGCTCCAGAATTTTAGCAGATTTATTTTCACTATTACCATCTTCTTGAGAATTTCTTATTTTTAATTTCGAATAAGCAGTAAATTTTCTTTTTATAGCATCATCTAATTGATTAATTCTCTTGTTAGCGTCGTCCAAGTCTCTTCTGATACCAATAATAATATTATTAGAGAGTAATTCTAAATCAGTGGTTGAGGATCTTGATATAGTTGATTCTTTGTCATCAATTGAACAATTACTTTTACTCTTTTGAACACTATCTTCAAATTTACAAAGTCTAGTTGCTTTATTTAATGGATAATCCACTGCAGATATAACCTTACAACTATTTTGCAAAATATTATTTGTATTTATTATATCTACCATTCTTTTAACAAAACCCGAATTTTTAGGTTGAAATGATTTATCATAGTTACAAGCATTAGTTGTATAATCCCTTATATCAAAGTTATTTAAATTGCAATTTGCCTGCTCAAAACTTGAATTTGTTCCTGAACATTCAGATCTGTAATCCAATATATCACTATAGTTAATTTCTTTATTTTCAAATACATTTCCACATCTGTCTTTGTAATACGGTATGGATTTACAGATAGAACTAGCATTATATAAATAATAATTATTGTTGTTATCATAATTACCTTTTTTATTATTGCTGCAGTAATAACTAGATTCAGTTGAACTGTGAATTGAATTAACTTCAGAATTTGAATCAAATAAATGGTCCTCAATGTGTAATACTTCATTAACGTTATTATTTGATGCTGTTGAATTTGAAGTTGATGTTCTTTTAATTTCAAAACTAACGATACCAGATGATGAATTCTTTTTACTTAGTGAAAACAAAGACGATAATCTAGACAAAACACTGTTCTGCTTTGATAATTTTTTATTATATACTTTTGAACTAGGTTTGGAGCTTTTATCAATTAATTCTTTATTTTCTTCAATAAGTGGCAATTCATTTTTTAATGATGATTTTTTGTATAAATTTTCTCTTTCAATATTTTTATTTGAAGACGGTTTTCTAAGTATAGATGTTATTTTCTTGGTTGATTGGAAATTATATTCATTGTAATCCTCTATTTTTGGCAAGTATGGTTTTTTTTCGATATCTGGATTTAATGAGACTAATATAGGTGGTCTATTTACTCCTTTTAACCAATCGTCTGAATCCAGAGAAGGTATACCTGCGTAACAATCTGGAAATATATCTTCTGAATAAATGTGTTGTTTTCTTGGTAAAGACAAACTAATTATATCAATTGTATCAGTGCTCACTGACTTGAATATTCTTATTACCTCTGACTTATTTATATCTAAACATCTAACTGGTAAAAAACAAATTCCTCTTTGAGGCTTTGTTGTTCTTACTTCTTCTACTTGAATTAGAGAATCTTCATTCTTATCATCAAATCTAAATACTCTGATATTTCCGTCTCCTTTTCCAAATACAGTCAATAATTTAAACTCATTTTCAAAGTATGGGTATAATGTACTCGACATTATGTCTAATTGAACATCTATAATTGGCATCTCTGTCGAGCGTATGTCCCACAATTTAATTGATCTCGAACCAGATTGTGTAAACCCTGTTGTAATCAGTTTATTCTGTATTACACCACTTCCACCTAGCCACGTACACTTTCCTATTCTTGTACCTTCATGAGCCATAAAATTATGTGCAGTCTGTTCTTGTCTAGGATCAATTATACGAACTAACCTGTCTTTATTTGTAGTTGATATCAAACTACCAAAGTAATTCCATTTCATATCATAGCACAAATTGTTACTCTCCTCATATGTACATATTTTCAAAGATTTTTCTAAATCCCATATAAATAATCTACCATCACTAGAACAACTTGATAATATGTTGTCAGAATTCTTGTTAAACTCAATTAATGTTACTCTTTTATCATGTCCATGTAAACTTGAATAAGGCATAGTTATCTTTTCTATATAATCGGTTCTTTTCATGTTCTCAGAATCTAAAAAATCCTGTTCTAATATCTCGTAAAACTCCCCTTCCATAGGTAAATTCCACGTTTTTATTGTTCGATCATCGGAACAAGTTGCCAAAAAATTTGTATGGAAAGGGGAGAATTTAACGTCTGTTATTCCAGCTGAGTGTCCAGATATCATTATTTTGGGTGGTTTTCTTATCCCTGCAGAGCTTATTGTTATTATACTTGCTGAACCACCTCCACCATCATTTGCATATGCTATAAACTTATCTGAACATGTTAAACCACTTCCTTCATTTAATCTTGTGCCAATTCTGAGTTCTGTAAAATTTTCCTTTAATATTTTGCTGATTAAATTTTTATAGTTTTGAGCATTAGATTGTAATTTCTCCATTTCTTATTTTTTAAAAAAATGATCGAAACTACTTCTATATTTTTAGGCTTAAGTCGTATTTTTTTTTCAATATTAAAATTCTTTATTCACTTATTAGAACTTAATAATAAGCAAAATTTCATATATACTTGTACATATTTTATTAGTATGATTGTACTGCCAATTGCAGCTTATGTTGTCAAATAAAATTTAAGTATTAATAGATTATTAGTTAAATAGAGTATGATTTTTTTCTCAATTAATGATGGTTGCCTTATGTTAAACTAAATTAAGACAAAAAATAAATAAATTTATATTATTAATGCAGTCACTTATTTCTTTTTATTTTAATTTAATGTGTGTTACAATACACGTTATTAATACTTAAAAGATATAAAGAAAAAAAAATAAATTATGTCTAACTCTTCTTTCCTCCCTCTTTGACAATTTGTATTTGCTACTATTTATTTTAATAGTTGTATGATCATTCTTATTTTTAAAGTATCTATTTTTTTTTTATTGTAATAATGCGAAGCATTGTCGATGCATTATATTACGTATGCATGCAATTTAATACAAGTAAAAGGCGCTAGATTCGAAATATAAATAAGTGGTATCGAATAAATACTTAAAAGAGATGTTATTTAGAAAACAAAACTTTACATTTAAGATTATGTTGATTATAAAATACATTGAAATATACTTATAGCAAGAATACTTCTTCTTAGTATTGATGGACTTATTTCTTGCTCATTATTTGTATTATTTGCAGGAAATAATTTAAATATACATGTGTTTTGTTCTCTTTTTTCCATAAGTAAAATATATAAACGAGTTAATAAACAAAAACTTCGTTAGTATTATTAATATTAAGAACTGCTTGGTGAGTTTTCAGCTTCATTTTTTGATTCTTCATTTTCTTTACATTCTATGAGATCTACAATCATTAAAAGTCCACATCTTTTACACCTGCAAGTATCACAATCTTTAATAGTAACATTTTTTTAAATTTAGTTAACAAATTTTAAATTGTTTTTGCCGTCAACTCAGTTTATAACAATAAATTATACAGATATGTACTAATATCTATTGTTATTTTGCCGTTGAATAGCTTACCTTTAGGAACAATTGTGTAACTTATGCATCTCGGACACAACACTTTAACACACTGCACACTATTCCCAATAAATGGGTACCCTATAAAATTAATAGTTGTGCAAAAATAACACTTTACAAAAATATTGTCTGATATCAATAAACGAAGTTAAATTAATTATACATATTTTAATAAATTAAACATCATAATATGTATTGATAGAGTAAGTCTCGGGATTTAAATTACCAAAAGTATTTTTTAAAAATAACTAAATATTTATATAGATAAAAACCTACCTAAATATTCATTTTTGGTATTGCAATGATAACATGTCATTACATTCACACTTGTTTTTTCCATTTTGATAGGTTTTCATAAAGTATTAATTAGTCAAACATATACATTTCACTTTTAGATTTGATTCAATGTATTTCGTTGATAAGAACAGTCAAAATATTACTTATAATGAGTAAAAAAGGATATCAGTATTTTTTAATCTTTTTATTTATTTAAAATTCATTTTTACCGCTCACTGTGAGGTATCTGTTTTGCAAATATATTAGAAAAAAAAACACTTACCGCCATTTAGAGTTTTCAATATTTAAAATTTGTTTGTCCCTTTATTAAAACAAATATAAACGGTTGTAAAACATAGTAAATAACAACTCGTAAATTAAATGATGTTCATATTTTGATATATTTTTGTTTCATAATAACAATAATTTGAGATAAATAGTAATTTATTTTGAATATTAAAGTACAATTTACTCAAGTATAAATAAGTTTGTTTGTGTAGAAAAAAATATTCACTGAGTAAGACACATTCAAAAATATTTGTATAAATAAATTATTATACGTTAAATTTACATGTTTCCAGACTAAAATTAAATTTTAAAATAAAATAAGACTTTAAAAGGCTAAAACTTTTTTAAAAAAATAAGTGGGAAAAATATCTCTAACAATTAAAAAGTATTATTTATATTATATATTGCTTAGTTTCTAAATTACATAGAAATATACATCTAAATATGCATATTTACTACTATGATACATAGATTGCAAAAACTTTAAAATGTTTGGGAAACCGAATAATAAGAAGAAAATAAACAATATAAGAATAAATAATGTGCAATTAAGTAATAATTTGGATATACCTGCATCATTCGGGAAATTATCAAATAGGGATTTTATCGATATTAAAAAGAAGGAAAAAGAAAGAAGAATAA
The DNA here is from genome assembly GCF_009792415.1 of Cryptosporidium ryanae. Classification (NCBI taxonomy): domain Eukaryota; phylum Apicomplexa; class Conoidasida; order Eucoccidiorida; family Cryptosporidiidae; genus Cryptosporidium; species Cryptosporidium ryanae. The sequence continues at coordinate 48,831 of NW_027125524.1, forward strand.
ACAGTAAAATTAAAAATGAAAAATGCAAAATAATAATTTATTACCTAAAATTGTACCTGAAACACAAGAAAAACAAGGAAAAATATTCTAATGAATTAGATATTTTGATTAATCATAAGAGCAATGACATAAATAGACTTGTTAGATTATTTAGATTTAACTCTGGATATAATGATGATATAAGTTTAAATATAACAAGGTATTCGCTAATAATAGATATAATTTTTGAACAATACGATAATGGAAAAACTTTTAATAATATATCACTAAGCAATTTATTTTATATATTTAAAAATAATCTGATTTTAATATTTTTAGATAAATCTATATTTCAAATAGATATGAACGTAAAATTAGTAAATCTTGTGAACAATATTCTTGAATATATAACTGGTGTTAATGTTGAAAGTAAAACTAATAGGAGACTATTTTTTAATATGATATTAAATGATTCAATGATTGATGTATTGTTATTAAAATATATTGAGAAATACACAATTAATAGAAATAATCACTTTGGCCTGTTCACAAATATTTTAAATGAAATATTCGAAAATAATATGAATAATGTAATAGAATCTATTTATTATACATATGGCAACGATTTATTTATAAATATATTTAAAAATCAAAAGCAATTGCGAAATGAGATCAGATTTAATAATCATCATCATTTTGAAAACTTTGTTAATAATAGAAATAATTGGTTTAAAATATGTATGTTATTACTGTTAATTAAAAGCAAGAGCTTATTTGGTTACAAGTGTATTCGTTTATTTAAGGAGAAAATAAAGTATATTAATTTTAATTATTTTATTTCACTTATAATGAATGAAAATATTAATAGTATTAGGTATGTAAGTAAATTGAAAATGAATACCGATAATAATAATAATATTAAAAACAACATTGTACCAAAATCATTATTTTCATATATATTGTTGAACTATACATTGATAGAATACTATAGTGAAAATAAACATTCTTTAAACCTAAGAAGAAATAGCAAACAAATATATGCTGGGAATAGTGATGGATTTAAAAGAGTGTTATTTTTGATAAATATGTGGGATTTTAATTCTGACTTGGACTTCGACTTTAATATAAACAATGAATGTTGTAGTTCAAACTTCAATTTGAATATGAACACATATATTGATGATCACGATTATTTTTGTGATTATTATGAGAACATAAAGTATATAAGATCATTTGTCGAAATTATAACGGAAGAAAGTATGAATATTTGTAATGTAAATTATAATTCAGATATGATTCTTGAGGATCATATAAAAATACTACTACTCATTCGTCTTCATTTGTTATTTACAAATCTAATTGAAAAATTTACATATATCGGAACACTTATACTAGGTGATAATATTTTTGGTAATAAAAAATATGATATATACGAGATAATAGATAAAAATACACTTGAAAATAATAAAACTATATCAAACTTATTAAATAATGAATATATATTGATTAATATTATAAAACCATTATTAAACAATATATTACTATTAATGAATAACAAATTAAATATTAAAATAGCAACAAATATAGTCAATCTGCTGTTGGATATTTATTTTCCGTTGAATATATTTGAAAAACCAAAACCATTAAATTTTGACAAAAACAATAAAATTAATTTTAATTATATTAAAAATGCTATGGATATTTGTGTAAGTGGTACTATTATTGACATAAACAAAAATAAGATTATGGAAACTGACGTAAACAGTGATATAAAGTTAAAAGGCAACAATATATATGGAAAGATTATAAAAATTAATTCTGAACTACTAAATATTGATTTTATATCAATAAATAATAAATATTTATATTACTTAGATAACAATAATGAAGATTATAATTTATTAGAAATAATATATAATAAATACTATGTAAATGAATATGATAATATAAATGTGTTTTTAGAACAACTAAAAAGGGGAAGAGTAAAATTAATTCGTGAAATAAACTATATAATACTAAATTATTTAGTTTATGATACAAATATTGTATTGGTATTATTTTTACTGATACAAAACAACATAATACTGAATTACAAAGGGGATATTACCAGTTTTACAAATGAATTGCTTTATAAATGCGAATTTAATTTTATGAATATAATTAATTTTTTTGGAATAGCACTAAATCATCAAATAGTACATTCTGATGAGATAGAAATAATTAAAAATTTGAATCAAATGAGTAATAATGATTTTAACTGTAATAAGAATAAGAATCAGAGTCGGAATTATATTGAAAAAAATGATAGTAGCTGTGTTTGCAATAGTATTCTGACTTTTAAAAATAATAATATTAATTTGTATTTGGATTTAAATATTGCACTAAATGAGTTGGACGATTTAATAAACAAAAAAAACAATGATTCAACTTTTTTTTATGGTTCTGAAATACTAAAATCACTTTTAAATAAACTAGAATATAAGAATTTGAATGATTTTGTTTTACTTAAGGAAGAAAATACTGTTATTATAAATAACTCAAATAATAATAATTCATATTTACTAATAAATATGAGTAAAAATAAGGAATTAATATACTTATCACTATTTATAAATAATTTATCTTTTGAGTTAATTACAAACAATACCACGGTATCTCATTTAAATTCTATATATGGTGAGCTTTCAACTAGAATACACCAAATATTTATTAAATTAAACTATAATTCGCTTAAACTAGACGATTTATATGCTAAAATACCATGGACAATATTAAGTATATCAGATTTGCTTAAACCTAAAAATATACTTTTAAAGCAGGCAATTAATATTGAATTTCATGGAAGTTTTCCAATAAATAACCATCAAAATAATGACAATTGCTTTAATTATAATGAATTAGAGGATGATTATACGGAAAATGATGAATCATCTGATGATTACTATTACAATAGCAGTGAATTATTTAGTTTTCAAAACTCTAATTTAGATTACTGCATTGAACAAAATATGGAATTATGGAATTTATACATCAGTAATAACAACTATAGTAATAGCAATACATACAAGTATTCAAAAAATGAGAATAAAATAGATTTAGTAAAAATATTTGATTCTACAATAAAATATGTCTCGAACAAGTCGAAATACAAGCTACTTAAAAAAGTAATCAAGGAGTTATCATATTTATTAAACTTTGAAGACAGGCTTTGTTTTTATTATCACTATATTTCAGAGTTGAAATACAAATATTATCAGCCAGAAAATATGATATTAATACCTAAATTTGAAATAAGAAGAACACATTTGGTTGAAGATGGTTATTTTAACATAGGTAATTTAGATCCATTTAGACTTAGAGGTGTGTTTAGAATTGTATTTTTAGATGAAAGTGGTGAAATGGAGGCAGGGATAGATGGTGGTGGTTTATTAAAAGATTTTATAATATGTATATCTAGAGAATTATGCTCACCTGAGTTTGGTCTTTTTATTAATTGTAAAGATAATACACTTGCTCCGAGAGATTATTATAGTTTAATAGAAATAATAAATAATAAAAATAATAATAGCAATTTAAATATATATAAATGTCAGAATTTAATTAAATACAGCAATATAAATGTATTAAATTTATATGAATTCCTTGGAAAAATTGTCGGTAAAGCTATATATGAAAAAATATTGCTGGAAATTGAATTTAATCCTGTATTTTTAAATTCTGTATTTGGACAATATAGTGATTTTAATGACCTTGCTAATTTTGATAACGAAATTTATAAAAATCTACTTTTTATTAAGAATTATGGGAATGATTTATCAAATTTGTCTATTACGTTTTCGTTGACAATTAACTTAAATGTTGATATTGTGCATAACAACAATAACAACTACATAGAAATTGATTTAATACCAAATGGAAGAAATGTAATTGTAAATAATGAAAATAAATTATTATACATTAAAATATTAACACGTTATAAACTCATAACAAGTATTAAATTACAGTCTAATGCATTTCTTAAAGGATTAAGTACTGTTATACCATATGAATCACTTAAATTGTTTTTACCTTATGAAATACAATCCCTTATATCTGGAGTATACCAAAAAATTGATGTTGTTAATCTTAAAAAATATACAACTTATACTGGCTATTTAGAAACATCACCGCAAATAACGTGGTTTTGGGATATACTTGAAGAATTTAATGTAGAGGAGCAATCAGAATTTTTGCTATTTGTAACTGCATCCAGAAAAGCACCCCTGTTAGGCTTTCAATATCTCAACCCTAACTTTGGAATTCAAATAGTTCCAGATAACAGTAGATTACCAAGCGCATCTACTTGTTTTAATTTACTTAAACTACCAACATATACATCTAAAGACACATTGAAAAGAAAGTTAAAACAAGCTATATTTAACTCTAGAGGATTTGATTTAAGTTAGAAATACTTTTTTTTTTTCTAAATTGTCTGTTTAAATGGTTATTTTACTAGTAATTTCCGCTATATATTTAAATAAAACGTGAATTTAAATAAACGTCAAAATTTGAGTTTTATTTCTCTAAAAAAACAATAAACCATATAAAAATACAAATTTTAATTGCAATTTATTCTAATATCTTTTTAAACTCATCGTATAATACCAATACTAATGCACCTCCTGTTCCTCTCAGAATATTCGACAATGAACCCTTGTATAGTGTAACAAATCCCTCAGTTCTAATCATCTTAAATAAACAATCAAATGAATTTTTATACAGTAAATTCTTACCTTTTTTTCCAGCCATCATCATCATTCTTCTTCTAATTGTATCGAATGGGTAACATATCATGCTAGATATTGTAGTTACGGATTGTGCTATTATCCATTTATACAAAATGTTGTCTTTTCTACTATTTTTGAATAATATTTCTTTTGTTGTATCATATAAACCGAAATACGCTGCTCTATATACAAATATACCTTGAATAGATACCAAAAATCCATTATACAATGATTTAATACCTGTTCTTTTCGAAACTTTTCTCATACAATCTATCATACCTGTAAATTCTTTCTCATTTTTTCCTAAATCTGTAGCAAGCCTTGTTCTTGCTAGATCTAGTGGATACACTATACCAGAAGATGCAGCACCTGCCAATCCACCAGATAACATATTTAAGGTAAAAGTCTTTAAAACTTTATTTTTAGTGTTACATTTTGGCATTTTATTTCTTAAAAAACCTTTAAATGCAAACCCTAATGCTTGTGTTGGAAAATACCTCAATACATTTGTTGTATTTCCTCGCCATAGACTTAATATTCCCTGTTCTTTTGATACCCTTTTTAAACAGTCAAATATACCTCTATATCTTGGTATCGTTCCATTTATTATATCCGGATTTATATCTTGTGTTTGAAGCAATAATTTAACTCTTTCAAATGGTGCCACTGCTGTTTTACTTAATGCAGCAGATATACCACCTACCATAAAATCTATTAAAAACTTATTCCTTAGGCTTAATTCTTTTATTTTGTTTTCAAACATCTTTTTTATTCATAAACTAATTATTTTTAATCATATAATACAATCTAACATAAAAACTTAATATTTTTAATATTAAATCAAATATTATAAATTATTTAGTTATAGTTTAATTGGAAATACATTTAAAAGAACCTTTATTCTAGACCCATCAATGAACTTATTAAATGCAATTTTTGTAAAAAAAATTGTTTATTTTACACTCCTACCTCTATTTTAACTTATTAGTTATTAACTTTTACATATTATTGTCTCGTATAAATATAACTAGAGTTTCTGTATAAATTTTCCAATCGCATTTTAACAATAATCCCATGGCGGGTAGTGCACATTTTCCTTCTTAACAGATTTTGATTATGAATACAATATTTTAAAATAGTATTCGTATTTATTAAAATAAGTTACTTAAATAATATAATATAAGTAACTATCTTAAACAATTTAAGTTAATTAAAATAATTTGATTCTTAATATCTATCTGTTTTATATAAACATTTATCAAATTTTATGTACAATATATTTCTTGAGCTGGTATTAATTCATAGTTAGTTCTGTATTTTAAATATGCATTTTGACGATTATCATTTAATGTTGTAGGTGCTTCTTCTATGTTTATCATAATATCATTGTCTTTCGTTATTTCTTCATCAATATTGACTTTATTATTCATTAATATACCCTTTGTAATATTTTTATTTAAATCTATAAATGCAATTCTTTGTGCTATAACAGGCAATATACTGTTCAAAGTTTCTATTAATGAATTGAAGTAGTCTGAGGTCAATATGTATGTTCCATTACTTAATTTTTCCGCATCTAAAAAATCAAAATCAAATGATTCGTAGGACATTTCCATGGTTTTCCATCCTGGTATTGTATATTTACCATCAAACCATCCAAATGGGCCCATTTTATTTTGTTCTGTTAAATACCAATTTGTATCATATTTATATGTTGTATTTAATGCAATACAATTTGAAATGACTTTTGATATATCCTTAATACCTTTTATATTGTCCTTATTTACATCCTTTGATAATAAAAACCTTTTTTTTAATAATGTTTGTGCATGTAAGTACTGTTGTTTTGATTGATTCTTCTTCACTATTGCAGACTTTGTTGTTTGTGATGTTGCTGGCTTTTTGGTTGTTGTTTGTGATGTTGTTGCTTTTTTGGTTGTTGTTTGTGATGTTGCTGGTTTTTTGGTTGTTGTTTGTGATGTTGTTGCTTTTTTGGTTGTTGTTTGTGATGTTGCTGGTTTTTTGGCTATTGCTTTTTTGGTTGTTGTTTGTGATGTTGCTGGTTTTTTGGTTGTTGTTTGTGAT